>NC_057801.1:777920790-778081137 GCF_018294505.1 Triticum aestivum
GCTCCAACTATCGATCTAGGGTGAAAAACTTCTGTTGTGAAGCGGTAGCCGAGCGGTGGTGGAACAGTAGTTCCGGTTTATTCCGATATACCAGTACTATCGGTGGCTCCACCGGTAGTACCGCTCCTATGGGTTTCTGCGCATGACGGTTGGTTCTAAGGGGACCCTATTTAAGGAGGTGCTTCTCCCACCTCCTACCTATCTCTTGCCTCTCTCTCTCTCTCTCTCTCTCTCTCTCCTCCATTAATGCCTTTGAAGCTTTCTTGCCCGATCTCTCTCTCTGGCCACTCAAACTTGTTGATTTGCTAGGGATTGAAGGAGGAGACCTAGATCTACACTCTCACCAAAGGAAACTTGATTCCCCCATACTTTCTTGTGTGGATTTTGTTACTCTTAGGTGCTTGGGCGCCCTAGGTGGAAGAGGTCACTTTGGAGCCACATTCCATTGTGGTGAAGCTCCGGGGTTTCGTTGGGAGCCTCCAATTAAGTTGTGGAGAGAGCCCCATCCTTGTTTTTAAAGGTCCAGTTGCCGCCTTCAAGGGCACCAATAGTGGAATCACGACATCTCGCATTGTGTGAGGGTGTGAGGAGAATACGGTGGCCCTAGTGGATTCTTGGGGAGCATTGTGCCTCCACACCGCTCCAACGGAGACGTACTTCCCCTCAAGGGGAAGGAACTTCGGTAACACATCCTCGTCTCGATCGGTTCCACTTTTGGTTATATCTCACCTTTACTTGTGCAAGCTATATTGTGTTATATCCTTTGCTTGCTTGTGTGCTTATTGTTGTTGCATCATATAGGTTGCTCACCTAGTTGCATATCTTGACAACCTACTTTGATGCAAAGTTTAATTTGGCAAAGAAAAGCCAAAAATTGTTAGTTGCCTATTCACCCCCCTCTAGTAAACTATATAAATCCTTTCAATTGGTATCAGAGCCTCGTATCTTTATTAAGGACTTTGTTATCCGAAGAGTATGGTTGACACCGTAGACGGTGGGGAGGAGCACTCCGGTGTGAATCCGGTCTCGTCTACGACCGATGTGGAAACCGCGGTCTCTCGTGAGGAATTCAATGTGGCTTTGGACACATTGAATACGTCCATGACGACCGAGGTTGAAAGCATGTTTAACAAGTTCTTAGAAGGGCTTAAATTATCCACCGCACCAATGAAAGTGGGTGATCCCTCCAACAAGGTGACGGATGCTAACTCCGACAAGGGGGAAGCTACTAGTGAAAAAGCTCCTTTATCTAGTGGTACAAATGGTAGTGGCATCTTTGCCCATGTTGAACCTCCACTTTCTTATGGAGGACCGGTTCCCTCCACTCATTTGAATCATGTTGGTCCTCCACCTAAAATTGTGAAAAATGAGGATTTTGACTCTTGGGTCTATCGCTATTAGGTATGACCCGCCCAAGAGGGGCCGGGTTATACCTATGGCGATTCATGACATGAATCCTATGAGGGTATTAAAGATCGCGGTTCACAGGCAAGGGCCCAAGGCCCAAGGGTGACTTAAGGCCCGTAGGAGTAAACCGCCATATGTGTAAGACTTGTATTGTAAGGCATGTATAGATAGTCACCGAGCCGGACACGTTGTCTATGAGCCGGTCGGGACTCCATGAGCCACTGGGCATCAACCTGTGTATATAAAGGGACGATCCAGTGGTGGTTCAAGGCAAGAAAGAACAGTTCGAAAGCTAGGTCAAGCGGATTCGCTCCCTGGAAATCGAGACGTCACCAATACCACCTCAAACTAGATTAGGCCTTTACCTTCACCGCAAGGGGCTGAACCAGTATAAACTCATGTGTCCATTGTCCCGTTTAACCCCTTTAAGCTAACCTAGTTACGATGGCTCCACGACTAAGTCCTTTCGCTAGGACATCGGCCGTGACTATTCCACGACAGTTGGCGCCCATAGTGGGGCCAGTGCACAGTGGTTTCGAGTTCTTAAAGGGCAGCTTCGAAGGGCTCAAGGGATATGCTGTGGGCCAGATGACAAAGAGTCGTCGGGGCAACCTCTACATTGACGATGCAGGCTGGGGCCCCGTGGCCGGCTCAATTGAGTACGGGTACTGGGTCCCCTTCGGCGGAATTCCTGTCTTCATCGGCAATATCGGCAAGCTGGGCCCTGAGCCGGACATCTGCACCGACATCACCTAGATGGCTCAGCGTGCGAGACCCGCCCGAGCTCAGCCCACCATGAAGCGTGCCTTCGTGGGATTCATCCATGGAGCGGAATTTGATGAAGGGTCAATGTCTGGCGGGAGACAGCCATCTATTCTGATGGTGAGTCGTCCACAGGCGAGACTACTTCATTGTATCAATTGCAAGACGGCGGGCTTGGGGGCTGTTTCGATGGCGACAGTATTCCGGACCCTTATGAGCTGCCGAACTGGGTTGCAATCTTCATGGCTGGTACGCAGCCTGGGGAGAATTCTTCAACCGTGGCAGCAATGACTTCGAGGTCAGCAGCGGTGACGGCAGCCGGGGCAGAAGGCCATGTGTGCCCACCAGCTCAGGTGTTGATGGAGTTGCTGGATAAGCTCACAGCCTTGTTAACAACAGAAGTTAACCCGGCAAATCAAGCTCAGCATAGCGCGGAAATTGCAAAGCTGCATGATGAGGTAGCACAAGCCAAGGAAAACCTGGCGGCAGAGGATGTCAAGATGGCCGTGGAACGGGCTGCCCTGGATACTCAAGCCCAGCGGATTCAGTCAGAGGCTTTCCGGCTTACAACGGATCAAAACTCTCAAAATGAAATCATGAGGAGGAGGCACAAGTCTCGTCTACCTCCGGTTTACGAGGCGAGAAACATCTTTTGCATGCCTGGAGCGGGGACCAGTAACCCGCCGTAGATAAACCGGGTTGCAACACCTGGGGTTGGAACGTCGGTTCAACCGCGCATGACGGAACCTCCTCGTCTAAATAGCGCTCCGCCTCAGCATGTACCAACACCACTGGGTCATTATACCGACCCTTAGGATAACATGATCGCTGCGGTGACACAATTGGTGGCTCTCTAAGTGGATGGCGACTCTCCAGCAGCGGTTGAAACACGAAGGGCTAGGGAACTTCTTCAAACAGCATTGGTGCAGCAGGAGGCATATTCATACAGTCAAGATAGGATTCACTCGACCCCTTGCCCAAGCCGGAGTTATAGCAGGCACATGGACTCACCAGCCGTTTCTAGCAATGCCCAGTGCCGTAACCAGCCACGTGGGCATGACCCGGCGCGTGCTGGAGCTCATGACTTGGTCGATCAGGACAATATGCGTCAAGAGGCTGAGCAGGCGGCTCACCAGCCCCTTCCTGTTTATCCAACGACTTCGGTAGAGGCAGGCGTGACCTCAAGAACTACAGGTGTACCCTGTTTGGTGCCCGCTCCGCGTAATGATTGTTTGCCCAAGGACTTCAAAGGACCTCGTAAGGTGCCTAACTACACAGCTAACTTACCCCCTAAGGCGTTGATTGAGAGTTATGAGATGGCCATGGAACTGTTGGAGGTCTGATGCCACATGTGCTAAATACTTCACCATGATGCTGGATGGGACGGCCCGTACTTGGTTAAAGGGGCTGCGAGCTAATTCCATCGGGTCATGGGCTGAGCTAAAGGCCCGGTTTATCCAGAACTTTAAAGACACATGCAAACATCCCATGTCGATTGTGGATTTAGCTGCTTGCACCCAAGAGGAGGGTTAATAAACGACCCATTGGGTCCGCCAGGTCAAAGCTATCATACACTCATCCGATAACATGAATGCCGGTTCTGCAGTCCTAATGTTGGAGAAAAATTGCCGTTTTTTGCCTCTTAAGCAGAAGCTGGGCGGCTCAAGCGTGATTGCAATGATATGGGGCAGCTGATGGCGGCTCTAATTAAATATGCCGAGTCTGATTGTACCAAGGACCCCGAGTGTGATGATGACAAGCCGGGAAAAGGAAAGAAGAGTGGCAATGGCAAGGATCCACAACATAACCTGGTGAATCAGTGGGCAACGCTAAGCGCAAGGCGGATCGTAACCCAGAATTTGTGGCTAACAATAATACGTCGTAAGGGAAGGCCGCCTCCTCGAACAGGTGGATCAGGTCCCAATCTTGAGCAGTTGCTGAATGAGCCCTGTCCAAAGCATGGCACGTGGGAGAAGCCAACTACTCACCTATGGAAAGATTGTTCAATTATGAGGGCTTTCAAAAATTCTAATTTGTTTCAAAACAACCATGGGCTAGGCGGCGGCTCAGGTTCCAGTGGCGGCGGTTGTCATGGCTAGGGCTACGGAGGTGGCAGTTATAATTCCGATTTCTAGGGTCACCAACACCATCAAGGTAATCAGAGTGGTTACAATCAAGGTAATCAGGGTGGTTATAGTCAAGGTAATCAAGGTGGTTACAATAAACAATCCGGTCAAGGGAGTCAGCAGCAGCAGCAGTCTGGATATCAAAGCCATCCGAAGCAGTTGAATAGCGGGCAGTACCACGTCTTCACCACAAGTATATGCAAACGGGACCAGAAGCTCCATCAGAGGGCTGTATATGCCGTTGAGCCGGCGGTTCCCCACTACTTGTGATGGTCTGAGCAACCCATTATGTGGAGCCGAGAGGATCACCCGCCCCGGGTTGATAATCCGTGTCACTTGGCTTTGGTGGTGGCGCCTCAAGTTGGTGGATACAAATTCACTAAGGTACTCATGGATGGAGGTAGAAGCATTAATGTCCTTTATTATGATACTTTTCGTCGCATGGTGTTAGCCGATAAAAATCTTAAGACGTCCAATACTGTTTTCCATGGAGTGGTGCCTGGTAAGTCGGCATACCCTGTAGGCAAGATTGAGCTGGAAGTGGCCTTTGGAGATGAGCACGATTCCAGGGCCGAGAAGTTAACCTTTGAAGTGGTCAAGCTCAGAATCCCGTACCACGCTCTGTTTTGATGGCCAGCTTATGCTAAGTTCATGGAACGGCCTTGTTATGTTTATTAGCATCTCAAGATGCCGGGTTACAAAGGGACCATTACAATGCATGGGAGTTGGAAGATAGCTTTGGAGTGTGCAGAAGGTGATGCTGCTTATGCTGAGTCTGTCTGTGCAACATGAGAGTTGAAGTTTTACAAGGACAATGTTGATCCAGCGGATATGACATCTCTGAAAAAGCCTACTACAGAGCATGATCCAGCGCTGAAGTTTATGTCAGCCAACGACACTAAGCTAGTTAACTTTGTTCCTGGCGATTCATCTAAGCAGTTCATTATTGGTGCTAATCTGGATCCAAAATAGGTAAGCGCGCTCATCAAGTTCATCCGTGAGAACCAGGACATCTTTGCATGGAAGCCTTCTGACATGCCGGCTCTATCGAGGGAACTCGCTGAGCACACTCTTAATATTGATCCGAAATTTAAGCCGGTCAAGCAATTCCTTCGTCGCTTCAATGAGGAGAGGTGTAAGGCCATCGGTGAAGAAGTGACCCGGCTCTTGGTAGCTGGGTTCATTGTTGAAGTCTTTCATCCTGAGTGGTTAGCTAATCCGGTACTGGTGCTTAAAAAGAACGGCACTTGGCGTATGTGTGTGGACTACATGGACTTAAACAAGGCTTGTCTGGCTGATCCTTTTTCTCTCCCTCGTATTGATCAAATCGTTCATGCTACAACGGGTTGTGAGCGTTTAAGTTTTTTGGATGCTTATTCTGGTTATCATCAGATCAAGATGACAGTTAAGGACCAGGAGAAGACAGCTTTCATCACTCCCTCTAAAGCCTTCTCCTATGTGTCTATGCCCTTTGGGCTTAAGAGTGCCCAGGCGACTTACCAGCGGTGTGTGCAGAACTGTCTCCACACTCGATCAGATTGGGCGCAACGTTCGTGCTTATGTGGATGATATTGTGGTGAAATCCAGAGAGAAGGCAACTTTGATAGATGATTTGAAGGAGACCCTCGACAACCTCCGGGTCTACAAGATGATGATTAACTCGGCCAAGTGGGTTTTTGGTGTGCCAGCAGGCAATCTTTTGGGTTTTCTGGTTTCTAACAGAGGCATTGAGGCCAACCCGGAGAAGATCAAGGCCATTACCTCCCTGGCAAAACCGATGTGTATTAATGATGTTCAGCGTCTGGCGGGTCATATTGCTGCCTTAAGCCAGTTCATAAGCCAGTTGGGTGAGAAGGCCATACCATTGTACTAGATGATGAAGAAAACAGATAACTTCGTCTGGAGTGATTCTGCTAATGACGTGTTTGAAGATTTGAAGAAATAGCTAGCTGAGCCGCCAGTCCTTGCTGCTCCTATTGATAAGGAGTCGTTGCTATTATATGTGGATACTAACGCCCAGGCTGTCAGTGTAGCTATTGTGGTAGAACGGAACGAAGCAGGCAAGGAGTATCCAGTGCAACGACCGGTTTACTATATCAGTGAAGTGCTTATTGAGTCCAAGCAGAGATATCCACACTGGCAGAAGCTCATTTATGGGGTGTTCATGGCCAGTCAGAAGCTTAAGCAATATTTTCTGGCTCATCCCATCACTGTTGTCAGTTCTGCTCCCTTAGGGGATATTATACAGAACAGAGAAGCCACAGGGCGGATAGCCAAGTGGGCCATTGAGCTTGGGCCTCATGGTTTGAAATATATGCCTCGCACTGCTATCAAGTCAGAAGCACTTGTGGATTTCATCAACGACTGGATAGAACTACAGATGCCTGAAGAAAAGCCAGATAATACATATTGGATTATTCACTTTGATGGGTCCAGGCAATTGGAGGGCTCAGGGGCTGGAGTTGTCTTAACTTCCCCTTGAGGTGACAAGTTTTGTTATGTTTTAAGGTTGATGTTTCCCTGTACTAACAATGCAGCTGAGTATGAAGCCTTGCTCCATGTTCTTCGGATGGCTAAGGAGATGAACTTAAGCTGGGTGAGATGTTTTTGCGATTTAGACATGGTGGCTCAGCAAGTCTTAGGCACATGGGATTCTAAGGATCCACTCATGGCGGCATATCACCGCGAAGTTGACGCTATTGCTGGGCACTTCAAGGGTTATCAAGTGGAACACATTGATCGCAGGAAAAATGAGGCGGCTAATGCCTTAAGCTGGTTGGGGTCTCAGTGTAAGCCATTGCCACCTAACACTTTCTTGGATATTCTGCATAACCCTTCTGTCAAATTGCCTACAGAGGAAGATCTGGCTATTCCTGACCCAGAGGCACAATTGGTGGCGGCTCTTCACGCTATCCCAGATTGGACAATACCATATTTGGCTTACATGACCCGGGGCGAGTTACTAGAGGATGAAACTATGGCCGGGCTGATAATCCAGCGGTCTAAGTCAATGAGAATTGCCAATGGCGAGTTACCTTTGGTGCTATGGAGTATCAATACTATCCCCAACAGGTATACGTGTTACACGCCTTTCTCCAAGGTTTACGGAGCAGTGGCGGTTCTCGCTAGTGACATCCGTCACGACTCACCCCATGTGGCGGCTTGTGTTGAGGCTGATAATGAAAGAGCACATCAGGATGCACTTTACCTGTTAGATGAGGAGCGTGACCTTGCGGCAGCTCGTTCGGCGATTTATCAACAAGACCTACGACGCTATCACAGCCACCGGGTTAAGACCAGAGTCTTTCAGGAAGGTGACTTGGTGCTCCGGCTCATCCAGGATCAAACTGACATGCACAAGCTATCCCCACCTTGGGAAGGACCCTTTGTGGTCAGCAAGAATTTGAACAATGGGTCATATTATCTCATCGATGTTCGAGACCACAAGGACTCACATCAGTCGGAGGAGGAGACCCGCCGGCCATGGAATATTGCTCATCTTCGGCCTTACTACACTTTGGCCACTGGCTCTTATGATGTACATACTTCAACAATGTATATATTATGATGTTTATAATAAAGCCGGCATCCCTGACAAAGTAGGGCCTCTGTCATTTCATTTTCACAAATAATGAGTCTTTTTATCATAATAACATGGTCATTTGGGGGCTTCCTGTTCAAACATAGGTGTCTTCACCAAAGAGAACATAGCTGTCGGTACCCTCTTGATCGGCGCAATGTCAAACCTCATGGTCATTTGGGGGCTTCCTGTTCAAACATAGGTATATTCACAAAAGAGAACATAGTTGTCGATACCCTCTTGATGGGCGCAATGCCAAACCTTATGGTCACTTGGGGGCTT
This sequence comes from Triticum aestivum, assembly GCF_018294505.1. Taxonomy (NCBI): domain Eukaryota; kingdom Viridiplantae; phylum Streptophyta; class Magnoliopsida; order Poales; family Poaceae; genus Triticum; species Triticum aestivum. The sequence goes on from NC_057801.1 coordinate 777,928,948, forward strand.
CCTGTTCAAACATAGGTGTCTTCACCAAAGATAACATAGCTGTCAGTACCCTCTTGTTCGGCGCAATGCCAAAATATCATGGTCTCTAGGGGACTTCCTGATCGTATTCGAATCATAGCTGTCGGTACCCTAGTGATCGGCGCAATGCCACAAACCACTTGGGGGCTTCCTGATCGTATTCGAATCAGAGATACTAACCCTTTTGGTCTGGCTTCCTGCTCGTATTCGAAGCATATCCTCGTTTTTCTCATTTGGCTTGATTTTTTGAACATTTTTTTGGTTTTTCTTGATCCTATCTCGCCTTATGCTTTAGAGTGATTCAAGCCATGTAGCCTCAATTCTCACAGCTCATATTTGAAGCATACCCGTGGTTTCCATTAACCCGGTCTGGCTCTGGATGATAAGTCGCTAGTCCATGTGGATGTTAAACACTTGGAAGCATTGGCTTCTAAGCTCTGTGTCATCACCCTTACTGCACATGTATCATAAGTCGATAGTACAATTCAATATCACATGTATGATATTTTGGTTATGATTATATCTAATCATGACTAAGCCAGCCCTGTCAGTAAATTGTTTTAAAACATCAGTGTCTTTATATGGGTATTATGACCCTCCCTGCGGTAAACCGCCAAGGGCTCTTGTGATTTACTTGTGTGCAGGATAATTCAAAATTTTCATCTGCACCAATCAACATCATGATAAGTCTAAAAGGATAATAATCAAGTGGCGGCTCAAACAGCATTGGGCAAAACGTCAAACGTGCATGATGGCACGACAGAGCAAAGTTTTTTCTAGCCTATTACATGACTCAAGGAGCCAAAATGGTTAAGTGTTTTTCAGAAGATCACACGTGTGAATCGCCCAGCGGATTAATCTCCTGGCTTTGATGCTTGAAGCTTTTGGATCATCCTTCTCCACTTCTTCGTCCGGCTCTGCTTCTTGGAAGGTTGGTGATGACCAGGCAATGCCACTCAAGGCTTGTAATTCAGCTTCATCATCAATAAGCTCGGATGGGTCAACTTCAGGAGAAAAAGTGTGCTTACGGATTGGGGAAATCAGATCAGTCACTTTATAAGCCGGCGTAGGCAATTTTTGGTTTTCCCTATCATAAGTCGGCTGATATTTTGAAAGATCGGATTCATTAGCAATCAGACTGGCAAGGGGACGTATCTCCTTCATGCAGGTGGCAAAGTCTTTATTATCAAAAGGAGTGCCATCCTCTTTCAGACTTGGATACCCGGTTGATATATCGGCCGGGTCTAGCTCTGGTCGCCATGTTTTGGCCTAGCTCAAGGCTGTTACAGCACAGCTCTTGCCGATGATCGCTTCATCTCATTAAACCTTTCAGGAAGCACAGAAAGCTTCCTCAAGACCTCAACTAAGAGTGTAGGTGCTTGGTTGGATGGAGAAATTGTGGCCAATGCGCGTTGAGCCCCAGTATAGAACTGCTCAACAAGTGTGTAAACCGCCTTGAGCTTCACCGGCATATCTTGATTAAGATTGGTGCTCCTGGCGCCTGCATAATAACTAGATGGGTTAGAGGCATCTTATATCATCAAGGAAGATATTCAAAATTGATAATCGCAACGCGGCTTACCAAAGATAGCAGACACCATCTGAGCCACATGGCGTTTTAAGCCAGTAAGCTCAGTGGTCACCTCCTCAAGAGCCGCCTCCGCCTTTTCAGCCCACTGAATCAAGGCAGTCTTCTCTTCAGCCCAGGCGCTTTTCTCCCCGTCAAAGCTGGTATTCAATTTTTCCATTTCAGCCACGCTAAATGGAATTTAGAGTCGGCCTTCCGGGTCTCTGATTCTTACAACTCCAGCTGGGCTTTCACGTCAGTTAATTGAGATTCAAGTTGAGCAGTTGCAGAAAGGAAGTTCCAAGCATTTTGCAAGCGACAACACTTGGCACTTGGGGGCTAATGCCTGCCGAAAAGTTATTCATCCAGGCGGCTCAGGTGATTAAAGTTCCATGCACTTTGCAAGCAAGAGTACTTGGAACTTGGGGGCTAATGCATGTTGCTTGTATTTTTCTGGTTATCTTATGATGACCCGGATGTGCTGTAAACAAACACAGCCGAATCATGGGGGCTACACAAATAAGCTCTTGAGTCATAAACAACAATGAGAAGGACCGACTCATTCATGCTGATTAAACCGGCCCTTGGGGGCTACGGATTCAGTGTTAATCATTACAGATCTATTCTAAACCGGATGCATTAAGCCTGATTTTGAAGGATCCTATCAAAGGTTATTATTTATGCTCATGGTTAATCAAGTCCACAACATATTCAATTCCATCATAAACAATAGACTTGGGGGCTGACAGGATGTGCATTACTCAAAAAAGAAGGAACTCATACCTCAAATTTTTGGTGCATCTGCTTCACCATATCAACTTCAAGGTCACGGCTGGAGTGCACCTGACTGAGAAAGCCAGAATATATTTCACCAATGCTCAGTTGAGAGTAATTGGCAACATCAAATCTCACTTTCCGTTGTTCAACGTATTCTTCCTTGGCGGAGTGTTTGGCCAGGGCGGTGGGTCTTCCCGGCTCTCTAAAGACGGTGTTGGTAATCACCACATCATCATCATGTGTCTCAACCGTTTTTACTGGACTTGACGCTTCAGTAGTCAAAGGATCATCGTTTTCTTGATAGACAGGAGGGTCAGAAGTCACCGGTGGAACGTCATGAACCGGCTCTGATGATTGAGGAGCGGAAGTCTGAGGTGCTGGAATTTGTTGCTCTGGCTCATTGACTTTCGGGTCTTCAGCCAGCTTAATCACTTTTGCCTTTTCCTAGGCTTGGATTTTCCACTGCATGAGTCATAAGAGATCAATATAAATATAAAGGAGCATAATGAGCAAATAAGGAGTAATTTTTATTACCTGAGAGCAGTCTTGAAAGCCGGCAGATGAGATTGAGATGAATCGCCGGAAGAGGAACGAGACGTTTCCTGATAATTTGAGTCAGAAGAATTAAGTGGTTGGCGGATGAGATCCGCCAGAGGAGAAAAGAGTTTAAATCGGGGATGACCTTGTTTCGACGCTTCCTTGGAGTGTTCAGTAAGCCGGAAGATAATTCTTCATCTCTGCTAGTCCGAGTCTATCGCCGGCTCTCGTGCAGGTGTTGCTTCAAAAGAAAGCGAGGATCCAGATGAGCTAAGGGGTGTGAAAAGCTTACTTTGCGGGTTACTCTTTGAATTTTCTATCTTGGCAAGGGCTCGGAGTCGGAGGAAATGATAGTTACCTCTTCTTCAATTGCTTCACTGGTCCCCGTGTCATCGTGCCGATAATCAGTGTCAATAAGATGGTTGAAAAAGGAGCCAAGGGAATCAAGGGCTACCTCCAACTCAAAGCTGTTGTCTAGTTCAAGCAGCTTAGAAGTACTGGTTTTCTTTCCCTTCTTCTTAGCGGTTCTCTTGGCAGCTTTCTTGGCTTTCCTGGCCCTTTTGGCGGCTTCATGGTCATATTCTTTCTTCCAAAAGTCATCATCAGCCTGTGAAAGTCATCCAAGTTGAGTTAAACAAAGTATTTAAGGATGAAGTTAAGATTAGTAATTTAAAGACTCACTTTTGGTGCCGGGTTAGATGTGCAGAAAGGGCTTAGGCCCACCTTGCTGCAGTCTACCGGGCTTTCATGCAGAAGGGAATTCATCATCTTATTGATGGCGTCGTCAGTTAAATCCTCAGAGCTGTGGTGCAGTGGATCCTTTTTGTCACCAGTGTAGGTGCACATTAAGCCGGTGCGGCGACTCAATGGAATGACCTGCCATGCAACCCAGCATTGAACCAAGTTAATGCCAGTTAAGCCGTTTCCCAACAGATCCTTGACCTTGGCAAGGCTAGGGGCGAGTTTTTTGCGTTCAGCGGCTTTCATCTTCTCAGAAAGAATATGTTTTGAGTGAAGGCACAGGGCGCGAAAGCCGGGAAGTCGGCTCTCGTCATCCGGAGAAGTATCCTTCTAGTAGAACCATGTCTGATTCCAATCCTTGGGATGACTCGGCAGGCGGGCATAAGGGAAGATAGTGTCTCTCCTTTGCTGAATTGAGATTCCACCAAGCTCCAGGCTAGGTCCATTTGAGTACTCATTTTGCCAGTTCAAATAAAAGTATTCTCTAAAAAGCTCCACATTGGGCTCCTCTTGAAGGTACACCTCACAGAAAACTTGGAAATTGCATATGTTTGACACGGAATCTGGTTCGATGTCTTGAGGATGAAGATTAAAAAAGTGCATAACGTCCCGGAAGAATTTAGAGCCGGGCAGTGAGAAGCCCCGGTTCATGTGATAGGTAAAGACAATGACTTCATCATCCTTTGGCTGAGGTTTCTCCTCTCATGGCTTGGGGGCACGAGAATGCACGACAGTCTTCTTTGGCAGATAGCCGGTTTTCACAAAGTCCTAGAGTGTGTTCTAAGTGACAATGGAGGTAACCCAGTTACAGAAGGTGGTTGTCTTCGAGGCCATTGTGAGGAAAGAAGCCTAAAAAGAAAAAGAACATGTTTGTCGGTTTAAATTAAGCCAGAGGAAGGGCATTATAACACATATTCAGAATGGCGGCTTAAAAAGGGGCCTAATGGTATATGACTAGCTACAGCGGGTTATGTAAGCCGCCATGAACAGATTGATACCCGTCAAAGAGTGAAGCTTGCTAAAGTATTGAATCTAACTACAACTGGTGCTGTAAGCCGCCATGGCCAGGTTCATCTATCAGGAAGAATTTTTTTTCTAAAGTACTAGACAAATAGGTTTCGCGGATTGGAATTATAATTTTGGATCAGTGGCAGTTCAGAAAATGCAGAAAAATCTAAAACCTAAAAACAGTGCAGGGGAGTTCATAGGTTTTTAGGAGATCTTTTATGAAGAAAAAAAGTTTGATTAGCATTGAAAGCAAGGGCTAAACTACTGCCGCGCGGGTCATTATGTTATCTTCAGATCAAAGGATGCTAGGGTTGAAGAACTATGAAGAACTTGAAGAACTACAGGAACCCTAATGCGGATCTAGAGCATAAGAGGGGGCACACTTACAGATGCAGATGAAACTGCGGTGGGGCACCGGCATTCTCTGGTCCCGTTTAGGATGATGCAGCGGCCGAGGACGAGGAGGACGGTGCGCTTCGCGGTGATAGATGAGTTGCGAGAGTAGGAAGACGAGAAGGAGAAGAGGGAGAATGGTATAAGGGAGGTTCGACCCTATTTATAAGGAAAAGGTTAATAGGTGGGCGCGAAAAACGAGGAGGCCAAAACATGGTTATCCAGCTGCTCAGGCACCACGATTCTTGTGACGGCTATTAAAGAAAAAGATCCGTTAAGATATATTGTATATTGTGTAAATTAATGACACGTGATGTCATGGCGGGTTATGAGTTCTCGCGCAAATGAAGGGAAGATTTTTTCTAAGTATTTAAGATTGATATGAACCAGTTCAAATCAACCTGGGCCTAATGTTGGGGATATAACTGTTAGGTATGACCTTCCTAGGAGGGGCCAGGTTATACCTATGGCAATTCATGATATGAAGCCCATGAGGATATTAAATATGGCGGTTCACAGATAAGGTCCCAAGGCCCAAGGGCGACTTAAGGCCCGTAGGAGTAAACCGCCATATGTGTAAGACTTGTATTGTAAGGCATGTATAGATAGTCACCGAGCCGGACACATTGTCTATGAGACGGCCGGGACTCCATGAGACGCTGGGCGTCAACCTGTGTATATAGAGGGACGCTCCGGTGGCAGTTCAAGGCAAAAAAGAACAGATCAAAAGCTAGGTCAAGCAGATTCGCTCCCTGGTAGTCAAGACATAAGCAATACCACCTCAAACTTGATTAGACCTTTACCTTCACCGCAAGGGGACGAACCAGTATAAACTTATCTGTCCTTTGTCCCGTTTAACCCCTTTAAGCTAACCTAGTTGCGATGGCTCCACAACTAAGTCATTTCGCTAGGAGATCTGCCATGACTATTCTACGACAGATGTTAACTCTGACAAGGGCGAAGTTACTAGTGAAAAATCTCCTTTATCTAATTGTAAAAATGGTAGTGGCATCTTTGCCCATGTTGAACCTCCACTTTGTTATGGAGGACCGGTTCCCTCCACTCATTTGAATCATGTTGGTCCTCCTCCTAATATTGTGAAAAATGAGGATTTTTACTCTTGGGTCTATCGCTTTAAACGTCATTTAAATCATGTTAATACTAATCTTTGGAGAATCATTGAGCAAGGTTTCTATCCGCATGACCCAAGCAACTTCACCCCTAGAGAAGCCGTGGACCATCAATTCAACGAGAATGCTCTCTTCATCATCCAAGATGCAATTCCATCTGAAGATATTGCGCATCTCCGACGATTCACCGTGGCCAAGGAAGCATGGCACCATGTTGTTTCCATTTACAAGGGAAGCACAAGCATTCAACGCTCCAACTATGAAGTGGTGCAAGATGAAGCCGATGAGTTTGCAATGAATGAAGATGAAGAACCTCGCGAGCTTTACCGGAGATTAACCACTCTCGCGGTATCACTCCAAGATCATGGGAGCAAGGATACAGATGAGAATTGGATCAAGCGCAAGTTCCTTAAGGCCATGATGCCTTACCACAAGGCCATGTCCACCGTCATCCATCAAAGGCCGGACTTCACACCTTGACCTCAAGTGAAGCATTGGATGAGTTTGTGGCGATGAGGATCTTGGACAAGGCCACCGACAATGTGGTGTTGCGTTCTCAAAGAGCAAAGAAGCCCAACCTTGCCTTGAAGGCCAAGGCTAGCGTGGAAGAGGGGGATGAAGAAGAAGATAAGGAGAGTAACCCCGAAGACACGAAATATGATTATCATGAGCACATGGCTCTCGCGTCAAGGAAATTTGGAGCAAGAAGAACTCAAGGCCCAATTTTAACAACAACTCAAGTGGCTTCAAGGGCAAGCAACGTTTGAGAACATTTTACAATTGTGGCAATGTGAGCCACTTTGTTGCGGAGTGCCCTTACGAGAAGCGGGAAGACAATGGTGGCAAGCTCATCTGAAAGACAAAGCCAAGTTCTTGCCTAACAAGAACAACTTCACCAAGAAGACTCCGACCAAAGGGTTGGTCGCACAAGAAGAGTACAATGAGAATGAGGATGATGATGAATATAGTGAAGCCATGGCCATGGCCTCCGTTGCCATTGCCACAACCCCGCAGGTGTCTCTCTTCGATTCACCTAACGAGAACATCACCGCCAAGTGCCTTGTGGCCAAAGCCACCAACAATGAAACCCCCAACATCAAAACTACCATCATTACTAATCCTTCCTTGACGGATTGCATTGATGAAAGTGAGGGGTATAATGAGGAAGTGAATGAATTTGAGTCTTTTATGAGTAAGCTCAAGGGAAAATCCAAGAAGCACTTCATTGCTCTCTTGGAACAACTTGGTGAAGCCAATGACATGATCGAGGCTCATGAAGAAACCATCTCTAAGATGGAAGGTCATAGTCGTGACTATGCCAATGAGATATCGGATCTCTCTAATGCGCCTGAGGAAGAGCGTGTTCATCGTTTGTCTCTTGAGGAGTCACTCAATGATGACCATGCTAAATTAAAGAAAGATCTTGATCATGGTCTTGTTCTATCTCGTGTGCTCAATTCTGAGAAGGCTAAACTTGGGGTTGACCATGCTGGACTCAAGGAGGAGTTTGATATACTTGACAAGGCTCACAAGGCCTTGAAGGGTGCTCATGCTAGCCTCAAGGAGTCTCATGATCAACTCCAAGTGAAGCTAACCAAGGAGAAAGCCACTTTTCCTCATATGGTCTTAATTGATAATGCAAGTGCTACTAACCTATGTTGTGAGCATGTGCATCTTGTGGAGAAAAATGCCAAGTTGAAGGAGCAACTTGAGAAAGGCCTTGTGTCTTGCATACAAGGTGAGAAGAATCTCAACGACCTTTTGAGCAATCAAAAGGAAGTTGTGGCCAAGGAGGGAGTTGGGTTCGTACCCAAGTCCAAGAACAAGAAGAAGAATGACAAGGCCAAACGACTCCTCTCAAGCAAACTTTTGTGAAGGAGGGAGAGGGTGCTTCTAAGGAGAAGAAGAACAATGTGAAGGGTGGTGATGTCAAGAAGGGCAATGTCACCCCTTCCAACAAAGTCGATGACTTTAACCCTTCTTATGTGTTGTCTCGTGCTAGTGATGGGCATGTTTATGCTAAATTTGTTGGTTATCCTTATGAGAACATTGAATGGTCTATTTGGGTTCCTAAGACCCTTGTTACTAACATCAAAGGACCCATTACAAAATTGGTACCTAAAACCAATCATTGATCTCTTGTAGGTGTTTGCTTCTAGTGGGGATCATGGTTTCTCAATAGTGGAGCCACAAATCATATGACCGGAAGCAAGGACTTGGTGGTAGACGTGCACAAGATTCCATCTATGCCCATCGATGTCGAGTGGGGTGATGCCTCGTCTTCCAAGGTATTGGTTCTTGTCAAGGTTGTCATTTCTCATGATCTCACGATCGACAAAGTCGTGCTTGTTGAGTCCCTTGCATACAATTTACTTTCCGTTCGTAAATTTGCACTCATGGTCTTTGCCACATTCTTTGATATTGATATCGTGGCCCTCTTGTGGAGCAATACTCTTAAAGTAGCCTTTGTTGGGCATGTAGAGAACGGTCTTTATGTGATTAACTTTTTGGAGTGACCCACTTAGACCGCGACATGACTAATGGCTAAAGTTGATGTGGGGTGGCTTTGGCATTGCCGTTTAGCCCATGTCAATATGAGATCTTTGCAAAGTCTTCTCAAGTGGGACCATGTCTGTGGACTAACAAACGTTAGCTTTGCCAAAGATCATGCTTGCAGTGCATATATCAAAGGAAATTTACATGAGAAGGCTCACCCTCCCACGACTATCATCTACTCGAAGAGACCCTTGGAGCTCCTTCACAAGGATCTCTTTGGGCCTCCATCCTTTGGTAGTCTTGGGGGTATAAAGTATTTCTTGGTGATTGTCAATGATTATTCAAGGTACACTTGGGTATATTTCTTCAAGAGGTAGAGTGAAACTGAACATACTGTCATCGGCTTTGCAAATGAAGCTCAATGTCAACACGATGCAAAGATCTTGACAATAAGAAGTGACAACGACATAGAGTTCAAGAACTACACCTTGGATGAGTTTTTTAGTGATGAGGGGATCAAGCATCAATATTCCGCACCATACACCCCTCAACAAAATGGTGTAGCGGAGAGGAAGAACCGGGCGTTGATGGATCCGGCAAGGACCATGATGGCGGAGTTCAAGTCCCCTTACAACTTTTGGGCCAAAGCCATCAACACCGCGTGTCATGCATCCAATCGACTCTATCTCTGCAAAGGCTTAAACAAGACTCCATATGAAATACTCACCGGTAACAAGCCCAACCTCAAGTACTTCCGGGTGTTCGGTTGTAAGTGTTTCATTCTCGAGAAAGGTGTTCGTTTGTCTAAATTTGATGCTAGAGCTCATGAGGGCATATTTGTTTGTTATGCTACAAACTCTCATGCTTACCGTGTCCTCGACGAGTCCACATGACTCATTGAGGAGACGTGTAACATGGAGTTTGACGAGAATAACTGCTCCCAAGTGGAGCAAAGTGGTACTTGTGATGTAGGTGATGAAATTCCTCCCCAAGCCATAAGAAGAATGGGGTTGGTCATATCCTACCACTACAAGAAATATGTCAACTAGTGACCTTTGCCAGTGACCCTGAAATAATTGGTCATAGATCTATGACCATTTGAGACCAATTGGTCAAAACCTATTCAGGGGGCTCCAAACCCTAAACCATTGCGACCATTTTAGTCAGAAAGGTCGTAATTTCCTTACACGAAATGGTCATAAAGCAAACAGCGCAGGTTCGCTGCCTTATTCTAGTTGTTAATGACCAATATAGATGGTCCTAGCCTTGTAAATTGTGGTGGGTTGTGATGACTAGGCGACATCTCATCAGTTTTGCCTATGTGTCATGTCCATGTGTCAATTTTTGCCCTAGGTTGTGAAGCAACCTATATTTCTGTTATTCCAAAAATTCCCAAAAAATTCTCATAAATTTTTTGGATCATATCTTCATCAAATATGTCAAAAACCTTCCTTGCCTAGTTCAAAAATAATTCAACAATATTCATTTTCCTATTCTGTTCAGAGCGGCACTTTGTGAAGGAAGTGTTATTTATATATTCTTGATTTCCCTAAAAAATTGTGAAGACATTCTTATTAGTATATGATCATCCTCAAGCAAAACTCACGCCCATTGGCAATTACATTTCCCGTACCACTAATCAAATACTTGGCTGCTAATTCATGTTTGAGCATAGTTCGGTGTCCTCATGAGAATCTTATGTTATAATTTTCTTCCTAGCACCTACCTGGGGAGTGCCCAACCCACTAGACATTCCTAGTCCGCCCAGAACGCATGGTAACACCACGGTCACGCGGTGACCATGCAACGGGCATGCGAGCTTACGTGCTCTATAATTGGGGCCCTCGGCCACCATCCAAACCTCGATGTATCGCCACCAAACCATGTATTTCTAATTAAATAGGTACTTGTGTACCTAGAAATGATTTTTGGAAAAAATAAAGAGCAAACTATGAGGCACCTGCAGTTCAAATTTGACCCGCTTCCTATTGAATCGGCGGGAATTTGTCTTTTTCACCAGAGGTGGATCAAAACTTTTGACACCCAACCAGTTTGTCAATTGTGCATTATATATGGTCTAGTATTTTATAAAATTGATTAGGTCCAATTTTGCAACAAATATATGGTAGGTCCTTCACAAAAAAACTCATTTTGGGCACTCGAAAAAAATGGAAAATCAATTTTTCGTGCAAAGAAAATGAAATTTTCCTTAGGCAACATTGTTTGTCATTCCAAGATGCACCCTTGTGCACTATATATGGTCATTTGAACAAATTATGCCATGAATGTGGCCTTAAGATTGATCATTTGGCTTGAAAGCCATGAATCTTCACCCATGATAGCTCATTTCTAAGAACAATTTTTAAAAATAATTTCCGTATTACAAGTTTATTATTTTTTCTGGAAACTTGGTCACATACAATGAAACAATGCGGAGGTTTTTCAATTTTTTGATTTTTTCAGAAATTTTTATGCCTGTTTCAACATGCGGTCAAAATGGCGGGAATGACCGTTCCTAGCTAGTGGTTGAATCTTGTATTTTTTTGGTGTTTCTCTGATTAAATAGATACTTATGTACATAGAAATGATTTTTGTAAAAAAAATAAAGAGCAAACTACGAGGTTGCTACAGTTCAAATTTGACCCGCTTCCTTCTAAATCGGCGGGAATTTGTCTTTTTCTCTAGAGGTGGATCAAAACTTTTTCCACCCAACCATTTGGCAAATTGTGCATTAAATATGTCCTAGTATTTTAGAAAATTGATTTGGTACAATTTTGCAACAAATATATGGTAGGTCCTTCACAAAAAAACCTCATTTCAGGCACTCGAAAAATGGAAAATGAATTTTCCGTGCAATGAAAATGAAAACTCCCTTAGGCAACATTGTTTGGAATTCCAAGATGCACCCTTGTGCACAATATGAGATCATTTGAACAAACTATGCTATGAATGTGAACATAAGATTGATCATTGGCTTGATAGCCATGAATCTTCACGCATCATAGCTCATTTCTGACAACACTTATTTAAAAGAATTTCCGTATTACAAGTTTATAAATTTTGCTGGGAACTTGGCCACATGTAATGACACAATGCGAAGGTTTTCCAATTTTATGATTTTTTTTTAAAAAAATTATGCCCGTTCAAAAATGCGGTCAAAACAGCGGGAAAGACCGTTCCTAGCTAGTGGTTGAATCTTGTATTTTTTTGGTGTTTCTCTGATTCAATAGATACTTATGTACCTTGAAATGATTTTTGGAAAAAATAAAGAGCAAACTATAAGGCAACTACAGTTCAAATTTGACCCGCTTCCTGCTGACTCGGCGGGAATTTGTCTTTTTCATGAGAGGTGGATCAAAACTTTTGACAACCAACCATTTTGTAAATTGTGCATTATATATGGCCTAGTATTTTATAAAATTGATTAGGTCCAATTTTGCAACAAATATATGGTAGGTCCTTCACAAAAAAACTCATTTTGGGCAGTCGAAAAAATGGAAAATGAATTTTTCGTGCAAAGAAAGTGAAAACTTCCTTAGGCAACATTGTTTGTCATTCCAAGATGCACCCTTGTGCACGATATGAGGTCATTTGAACAAACTATGCCATGAATGTGGCCATAAGATTGATAGTTTGGCTTGAAAGCTATGAATCTTCACACATGATAGCTTATTTTTGAGAACATTTTTTTAAAATAATTACCGTATTACAAGTTTATTATTTTTTCTGGAAACTTGGTCACATATAATGACACAATGCAGAGGCTTTTCAATTTTTCAATTTTTTGAATTTTTTATGTCCGTTTCAAAATGCGGTCAAAACGGCGGCAATGACCGTTCCTAGCTAGTGGTTGAATATTGGAATTTTTTGGTGTTTCTCTGATTAAATAGATACTTATGTACCTAGAAATGATTTTTGGAAAAAATAAAGAGCAAACTACGAGGTAGCTATGGTTCAAATTTGACCCGCTTCCTACTGAATCGGCGGGAATTTGTCTTTTTCAGCAGAGGTGGATCAAAACTTTTAACACCCAACCATTTGGTGAATTGTGCATTAAATATGTCTTAGTATTTTAGAAAATTTATCTGGTACAAGTTTGCATCAAATATATGGTAGGTCCTTCACAAAAAAACTCATTTTAGGCACTCAAAAAATAAAAAATTGTTTTTTCGTGCAAAGAAAATAAAAAGTCCCTTTGTCAATATTGTTTGCTAATCTAAGATGTAAACTTGTGCAAAATATGGTATCATTTGAACAAATATTTGGTTGGTCTTTTACAAAAAAAAAACTCATTTTGAGCATTGAAAAATGAAAATGATTTTTTCGTGAAAAACTTATGTTTGATTGCGACCAATTTAGATGGTCATAAGGTCTTCAAATTGTTTGTTGCGTTCTGATTGGTTCATATACATCTCACGCAGATCGATCATCAAACACCGTCCGATTATCCAGGATCCAACGGCCGCCTTCACCCCCACACGGCTCACCCACTTAACCCTAACACAACCCGCCTCGCCCCTCACCCTCTTTCCTACGCACTCACAGCCGCCGCCCCAACCATCTCCCTCCCTCAGATCTCGATCCGCCGCCGCCACCCCCAGCCCACCCCCACCGCCATCATCGACGACCCTCACCGTAGACGAGGTCGAGGCCGACCCTAGATCGAGCCCATGCCCAAACTCACGAGTGAAGCCCCGTGGAGCTGCCCACAAACTGCTCCCCTTCCCCAACCCTCGATTCCTCTTCAATCTCCGCCACCGCCGTCGATCCCCACCCCCATCGGCGACCTCGTCTCCCGTCCCCCTCCGCCCTCCCCCCATCCCCACCCCCACCGCCGACCGACCTCCCTCCTCGTCCCGTCCATCCACCCATGGAAACCCCCTCTTCCATGGATCCACCCACCCACCCACGCCCACCCATGGATGGATGGATGGATGGGGCGCACTAGTTCTGGCGACGGCGGCGCCGAATCCGCACCCACCTGTGCGATGGTGGTCGGCCGCATCGGGATCCACCTGCGCGATGGAGGCCGGTCGGATCGGTGTGGCGCGGCACACCACACCACACCGGAGCTGGCTGTGGCGGTGGTAGTCGATAATGGCGCATCTCCGGCGGGACCTAGACACCCTAAGTACGTATGCCGTTCTTGCCAACTCTTACATCTCCTCTCATGTGTAGCTTGCGTGCTGTAGATCCGACCCCCCATCCTTCCTTCCTTGTGTTCGCGGAACGACAATGGCAAGGGGATGACCGATGTGCGTGGTGGAACAGGTGGTGGGGAACCATCTCGCCCTCCTTGTTCACATCACCTCCCTTTGCTTTCCCTTGGACACTTGGAAGATGGCCACCAAGGGGATGGCCAACTGCATCGACATTATCCTGCCGTCGCTCGGGGTCTTCTTCAAGTTCGCCTGCGGGGTGAGTTGCCCGAGCATTGTCCTGGTCCCGTGCTAGCTGCATGTTTAAACTTCACAGTACGTTCTCTCCTCAGCGTGATTCCGTCGAGAGTTGGGTTAACTGACTGCTGGTGCTGAACGTGCTTTTGCAGATCGAGTTATGAATCTGCTCTCAAGTAGAATTGGTCTTGAATGTGCTTTTACCCGAGATTTTGTTGAATCTGCTGGCCAATATGCCTAAGCAGTATCTACCATTACTGGGAGTAACAATTGCACTTCACAGGTTCATTTCCTTAGCGTATAACTTATTAATTCCCTGATATGGCAATTTCACACAGACCTGAAATTCTTACATTTTTGTCCCACAGTTTACGGACATTCTGTGGAATGAAGGAAGTGAAAGAAGTCGTAGTGGTGTGCGATCCATCCTACGAAAATGTATTTGAAGGTTCTCTGGACTCATCCTATACTCATTGCCTTTACTTTGAATCGCGATGAACATGCCTTGTTTTTCTCTAAATCTCTGATGATTGCTGGAAGTAGTTTCTTGAAAAAAGCTTAGATGTAGTTTGGGGTACGTGTTGTGGATGCAGTCCAGCTACGGGTCAGCTTGCATTTCGCCTGCTCCTTTGCCTAGTGGATAGATAGATAGATACAGTGAATTTTAGGTTCACTCAGTTTAATCCATTCTTGCCCCTGACGTTGCTTTGCTGTCCTATCCTATCCTGTCCTGCAGGTACAAGAGATTGGAGGTCCTCGTCGCCTTCACCAATGTCGTAAGCGTCACAACCCTCCCTGCCTCTTTAACATCCTTGTTTGCATAGAGTTTATTTAGGGAGACAAATCATGTACAGTAGCAAAAACCAAGTAACAGTGCTGTCAAGTCCACCTTACATTACGTGTTGTCATTGTGTGGGTTTTTGGGTTTAGTGTGTGGCAGCCCTTCTGAATCATTGGTGTAAGAGGGCTTTGTTCGCTTGTTAGGTCCCACTCAAGGTTTTGGTGTTTAGAGTGGATTGGGTTGTTCGATGACTTCTTAGCTGACACTATGCTCGCACTGTTTGGACGTTAATGCCCTTTTGGTGTATCTCCAGTTTAAGTTTTTAAATGTCTAGCCTTTGCATGTACTCCCTCCATACACTAATGTAAGGAGTTTTCCAGATCAATAAATAAATAAATGTAAGAGGCTTTTGCAGTTCTAGTGGCAGATTAATTCTGTTCCATCATTGCCTGGTTGGTATTACCAATGTCAGTTGGTTTTGCGTTTGCTCACATGAAGTAACATGATTGTTGTAGTACACACATGACTATCTAGGAAGTTTTTTCTATTGGATTGACATGTAACTTCAGTTTCTGTATATCTGATGAAGTTGCCCTGGTTGGTTCCTGTTCTACTTGATTTGCTAATGCCATTTCATTCCAAACATGATACACTCCGGATTTTGTTTTAAACAAGTTGTATGTGTTTGTTTCAAGGTTAAGTTGTTATTCAAGGAGAACAGAGCTCTTGACGAAGCCAACAAGAGGCTCTTGTGCTTACTGGAGAAGGAGCAGAAACATTAGTCCGAAAGGAAGCACTCCGCCAGCAATTCCACCAAGGTAAAAGCACCAACCAACCCAACCATAAAAGCTCAAGTGTTTAATGATTTTATTTAATTAGTACACACACAGAACAGGCAGTACAACTATTAGTCAAAACCTGAATTAACCTATTGTCTGTCTACCTGGACTACATTAACAATATCATTCTTGGTGCTGCAGCAGAAGCGCAAGTGATTGAGCCTGAAGGACACAAGCCTGGTCGCCCTGGCCATTGATTTCAACAACAAGCAGCCGATGTCCCCCTTGCAGCCAAACTCCCCAGACTGCAGGGTGCACAAGAAGTGAACCCAGCCGGCCGTCCTAACATTCTCTTCTGGATAGCTTGAACTGGATGAACCGAACAATCCACCGTTCTGCATCTGGGCTGCTTGCCTCATCTGAATAACTTGCTGGGTTAATTTGGTTGGTTCTTGTCGGTAGAACCTCGGCCATGTAGCCTGCATTTTCCATTTTCCTCTTCATGTTGGTAGCTACCTGTGTCTATCATGATCCTTTCATGAGAAAAATTAGGAGTGTTATCTTGGTAACGCCACACATCCGTCTCCTTTCCCCCCTGCAATCTAGTCTGGTTTAAAATATCCATTTCTTTGTCTGCTCTTGTGAGATCTTCCCATTGGGAAACTTGGCTAGCTGCCCATATCAGTTGATGAACAATACTATTATCCACTGCTTTTAATCAGCTAATGATGCATATTCAGTTTGGCTGATTTTGTTACATACATACATGGCTTTGTTTTGGTCTGGAAACTCAACTGTGATGCCATTGTTGCTGCTCTGTAAAACTTATGTATCTTTAGAGCATGCATCCTAATTGTCAACCTCAAGTCTGCACTTCTGTATTTTTTTGATGTGAAACACTTATGCATGACTAATTGTTAATTTGATACAATTTCTTTGGTAGACAAGCATGAAATATGTATTTACTTTCCTGAAAATTGAGCTCTTCTTTACTAATCAAGAACTCCCCGCATTATGTGAAACACCTATGCATATGACTAATTCTGCACGGCAATTCTGATTTCTTTGCTATTCAATTCTGTTCAATTATGAAACACCTATGCATATGACAGTGAAAGCATGTCTACATTAGTACAACTTTGCATGCATATTTTATTTACTAGATATATACGTGTTGAGTGTTTGTATCTTCCTCTGTACTGCATATTGTGTAATGGAGTTTGCTTATATGATGTTTGTGAAAATGTTTGTATTAAAATAATTGACATTGGTGACAACTTACATGGCCATTAGAAATGCGGAAGCGTACAGCAGCCGCGGCCGCAGATGCCCTGCTTCTCCTGGTCTCTATGTACCCTGCCTGCATACTGTCTGTTTGTGATTTGTTCTAGCAAGTGTCTGTTCATGAGAAATAAGCTCTCCAGGATTCACTGGACCAAGAACTACTTGTTCTAGCATGTTTATTTCAAGCAATTTGTGATTCATGATGTTTGATGAACCAGTACGCATGTCGGGAGACTAGTAGAATTTGCAAACTTCAGTTTTCTCACCAGTAGTCACTTATCCTTCTATTCATGTCCATACAACATTTGTATTGGTTCTATGTTACAGCTGCTGCAAACAATTTATTAATGTGGGATGTGGCTCTATGTCCAGTTTTGTTTCTTTTCTATAGAAATCCCCTCTGCCTCTAGTGTGAAATAAGTTGATTGTTCTGTCTCTATTATTTTGTAGATTGGCCAAGTGTTCGTTGATCTGCAAGCTGGTTTAAGAGCTAGATTAGCCTGTCCAATTCAACACGGAGCTGAGTGTATGTTGAAACTTTTTGTCCATCAAGCGCCACCTCTGGCTGCCCCGACAAAGCCCTTGCCTTCGCCAACCTCCACTCCTCCATGAGGTACGCATACATTTCTATTGCTATTGCTTGTACTTTGTTCCAGATGTATTCCTTTGACTAATGAACCTAGCAGGATCAAAGTCTAGAATATCCACACCAAAATGCATTGGCCTGCTGAACCCTTGTGCTGGTTAGAACGCAGAATTGTGATATTGTGCTGGGAGCACTCTTGCTACAATTATCAGTTAGATTTCAGCTTTGCATCTTTTCAGGTTTAACAGTAGGTTTACGTTGAAACTGTTAAGCAAGTATCAAATTGAGTGCATAGTGTGCAATTTGTGTTTAGTAATCTAGTAGCTCATAAGCATCAGACCATATGTTTTCTTATAAGCAAATTATATTGATGGTTGCAAGACAAGTTAAAATATACTAGTGCTACCTTGATTTTATACTGCTTGCCATTTATTTCTTTGTTTGATGTTTTATATGCTTCTGATGCGTGATCCTTCTAATGCTAGGTGATTTGTTTCTTGGAATTTGGAAGAGGAAGACGATGAAACGTGGTGGTTATCTATCAATATGCCTTGTGTTCTGGTTGTACTTCATAGCTAGTTACATTGTATTCTGTACTGGTCTGGTTGTATGAACACTATGTAAAGATTGTAATAGGCTAATTTTGGCTATCATTTCAAGTATATAGTTCTGTTTCATTTGAAATATTTGTCATTTGTGTACTTTGAAAATGTGTGAAATAGAAAGTTGATGAGTTGGACCTACTTACTGGTAGAGGCCAGGCCCAAAACGTGAATAGCATGCAAAAAGGCTGAGGCCCAAAAAAGAAGTCAACTTTTAAAGTTCTGTGTCTTAGAAACCAAAAAGGCCGAATTTTTGGGCTTGGCCCATGTAGCTAGCGTAAATTGACAGGAAAAAAATATATAAAAGGCTGAATTAATGGGCTAGGCCCATGTAAAACACTCAATCGGACCGGGCTAATTCTTGTCGGTGACCTTTTCAATTGGTCGTAGTTTTGCCACGTTAGATTGCCATGTCGAATCCGACGTGGCCTGGGTAGACAGCCAGTGACCAAAAAAAAAGGTCATGGGTTCAACGACCTTCTGTTTTGGTCGTAAACGTCTACGACCTTCTCACACAGAAGGTCGTTAATTTCAGTTTACGACCGCCAGCTTTTGACCTTCTATTTTTGGTCACAAAAAGGTCGCAAATGAAAAACAATTACCTTTCAGTGACCAGTAGTGAAGGTCACAAGTTGACATATTTCTTGTAGTGTACCCATTGAGGAACCCCTTGTGGCCGAAGGAGAAGGATAATGCTCCACTCAAGTTGAGTGGTCACCAACCCAAGACCCACACGGTTCCGAAGAACAAAGTGAAGGCCCTCAACCAAGGGAACGAGATCAAGGGCAAGATCAACCTCAAGATGGTGGTGAACCACCAAGTGATGCCCATGTTCAAGTTCTCCCTTCCGAGCAAGTTCGAGATCAAGAGCAAGCTCAAGATGATCAAATTTCCTCTCCTTG
Source organism: Triticum aestivum (assembly GCF_018294505.1). Classification (NCBI taxonomy): domain Eukaryota; kingdom Viridiplantae; phylum Streptophyta; class Magnoliopsida; order Poales; family Poaceae; genus Triticum; species Triticum aestivum. The sequence goes on from NC_057801.1 coordinate 777,947,945, forward strand.
TCTCACTCCCGAGGAGGAATTGCAGCGTCGTGCCGCTAAGATTGCATCCAAGCTCACAACCAAAGATCAGCTCATGATGAATGTGCTTGGAAGCCTAAGAAAGGGGGTAAGCACTCGTACACAATTAGAAAACTATTGTGAACATCACACATTTGTTTCTTGTGTCGAACCCCAAAAGTTCTATGAGGCGCTCGAGGATCTGGATTAGCTCAATGGCATGCATGAAAAACTCAACAACTTCGAGCACAATAAGGTGTGGAGATTGGTGCCAAGGCCATCGCGGGACCATAATGTCATTGGAACTAAGTGGATATTCAAGAACAAGCAAGATGCTCATGGGATTATTGTTCGCAAGAAGGCTCGTTTGGTAGCACAAGGCTACTCCCAAGTTGAGGGTATCGACTACGGTAAAACCTTTGCTCCCGTTGTTCGCCTTGAATCTATTCGTTTGTTAATTGCTTATGCTTCTCACCATAACTTCAAGATGCAAAAATGGATGTGAAAAGTTCTTTTCTTAATGGTCCTATTAATGAGATGGTGTATGTCAAACAACCCCCAAGGTTTGAGGATCCCTATTTCGCCGATCATGTGTACCAACTCGACAAGGCACTCTATGGCCTTAAACAAGCCCCACGTGCGTGGTATGAGCATCTTGCCGAGTTGTTGCAAGATAGTGGGTTTGAAATTGGGAAAATTGACCACACTCTTTTTACTAAGAAGGTCAAAGGGGAGTTGTTTGTATGCCAACTTTATGTTGATGATATTATCTTTGGTTCCCCTAACAAAGCATTCAATGAGGAATTTACCGCTCTCATGACCTTAAAGTTCAGGATGTCCATGATGGGAGAGTTGAAGTTCTTTCTCAGGTTCGAAATCAAGCAAAGAATAGAAGGAACCTTCATCAACCAAGCCAAATACACTCAAGACATTCCCAAGAGATTTAAGCTAAGTGATGTCAAGCATGCTTCCACTCCAATGCCCGTCAAATGCCAACTTGACATAGATACCAATGGTAAAGCGGTGGATCAAAAGGTATATCTCTCCATGATTGGCTCCTTGCTTTACCTTTGTGCATCTAGACCGGATATGATGTTGAGTGTGGGAATTTGTGCACGGTTTCAAGCCGCACCTAAGGAAAGCCACTATGTGGCTGTCAAGCGAATCTTTGATATTTGGCTCATACCCCAAACTTTGGCTGGTGGTACCCAAGAGGAGCGAACTTCAACCTTTTGGGCTATTCAAACTTAGATTGGGCGGGAGACAGAGTGGATAGGAAGTCCACCTCCGAAGGGTGCCAATTTCTTGGTTGCTCTTTGGTGAGTTGGTCTTCTAAGAAGCAAAGTTGTGTGTCTCTCTCGTCCACCGAAGCGGATTATGTGGCTGCCGGTAGTTGTTGTGCTCAACTTTTATGGACGAGGCAAACTTTGATAGATTATGATGTCATTTGTGACGAAGTGCCTCCTTGGTGTGATAATGAAAGTTCCATCAAGATCTCTCTCAACCCGGTGCAACACTTCAAGAGGAAGCATATTGAGATTCGGTATCACTTCATCCAGGATCACATTAGGCAAGGGGAGATCAAGCTCAAGTATGTCAACACTCATGATAACCTTGTAGATATTTTCACGAAGCCCTTGGATGAATCAAGATTTCGTGAGTTAAGGCATGAGCTAAATATCATTGATTCGAGCAATGTGGCTTGAACCTTTACACACCCACCATACTCATCATGATGTCTTGTTTAGGTGTAGGCATGGACATAGGGGGAGTATTGCTCTCTCAATGAACTCTCCCTCCCCCCATTATGCATAAATTGATCAAGTCTTTCACATTAGCCATTTTTATGGTACTTGTGCTTCAAAGACGAGTTTTGGTCATGGGCCTAAGGATAATTCTTCGCAACGCCATACCATTTGACTCAAACATAGGTGGCTTCAGCCACCGCCCTTGTGCAAGGATGATTTCTTTGTTGTGTGTTTCCTTTTGCCTTGCTCCTTTGGTTCTCCCAGATGCTTGAATTTTCCAAGGAGTGGCTTTTTTTGTTTGCTTCTTGCACTCTTAGGGGCTTCATCATCATAATACAACGACTTCTTCCATCCTAAGCCTTCTCATCTCAAGCCATCTTTTCCAAATGTACACAAGTTTGATACTTTTGTGCATGGGCTGCTGCAACTTGGTTCTACCGCTCTTCCACTAAGTTTTGTAGTCCCAGCGATACTTCCAGTCTTGCACGAGCAGTTCTACTGCTCTTGCTTGTACATGTACAACTGGCCGGTAGTATTGGTATTTGGAAGCGGTACTACCACTGCTTCTAGCGCGGAAGTACTGCCCTCAAACACCGGCTAGCTACAGGAGCGGTACCACCGGCTAACATTTGGGCGCATATATAAAGGGAGCGGGATGAAGGGGTATTCTATTTCCCCTTTGCGCCCATGCCTCGTCTGAGCCCTAGCCGCCGGTTACTCCGCCCATTTCCTCGGAGCGCCCTCAGGCGTTCCGGATCGGTCGGCCCTTCATCTGATCCGTTCCGTGGAGGTCGCCTACCTTCCGATTTCCTCCCATGGATACCTGTAATGCCTTGTTTCCTCTTGTTCTAAGGGTTCCTTTTGTTGAATCCTTCCTCTAGGGCATTGCTTGTACTCCCACATTTTTGGCCAAATGATTGGTGGGAGAGATCCTTATAAACTCCTCCTTTTCTTGTGCATAGTTAGAAGTAGGAATATTGCATCTAGATTCAAAGTAGGGCCGTACCCGTTCTTCAACTCGGCAGATCCGCTCTCAGCGGTACTACCGCTCCTCGCGAGCGGTACTACTGCTTTGGCGGTTCTACCGGTCCAACAACCGTTTTATCTGAACCCATCTGCACTATTCTTCTTCTACTTACGAACATGATATTTATTCTTCTGATCTTGTGTACATTCCTCTCATCTTTGCTGGGGTATCTGTGTGCTCTCTGTGTGTGTTTGTAGGTGGCTCTAGCTCTCGTGCTGCTCAGAAGTCTCAGAACACCAAGAAGAGGGCCCGTAGGGGCAAACCATCTGATGATAGTGAGGATACTCTCGAGGTTGTGATCCCTACCAAAGCCACTCTCCGGGAGAAGTATGCTGCTGCCAAGCAGCGTGTTGTGATACCTATGCATAAATGGAAGCTTTCGGACTGGGAAAAGTTCCGTTTCTAGGATCCCTACAATGTGTCGCCGCATCCTCGGTGGAACAACCCTCAGTTCCGGAATGAGTTGCAGCTAAGGGTTGTGTCAGAAATTTTCGAGCACTACAAGAACAAGTTCACCCGGATGTGGTCCATTGACATCGATCACTGGAGGAACAACCTTGGTTACTTTGGACAGGCTCTAGAGATCTGTGAGGAGTTTGATTTGATCAAGCTCATGACTGTGAATTGTGACTTCGATGAGCAGCTCATTCATCAGTTCTATGCTACAGTCCAGTTCGGCACCGATGATGCGCGTCACCTGTCCTTTATGTGCCGTGATGAGTTCTTTCATGTCCCTTGGAGAGCCTTCTGCAATGCTCTTGGCTATGAGAATACCGTGTTGAATGGCCAAGGTGGTCTCCGTCCTCACGACCTAGCCCATCCCATGGACAAGGTGAAGCTTGCCCCTCTGTACATCCCGGGTCATGGTATAGTGGGTAAATCCAATGACCTTCTGCCAGTCTATGATATTATGCATCGTGTGTTCCGCTGTGTGCTGCTACCCAAGGTTGGGAATCAAGATGCTATTTATGGTTATCTTGTGGATTTGCTTGTGGCCATGAAGACCAAAAGTGGTTTCGGTGCCACGTTTGATGTCTCCAAGTGGATGTGGGAGGAGATGTACAATATGGTGTGGTACCGCAAGGTACCGATCTATGCTCCTTTTGTGATGCAGTTTCTGAACTCCATTTGGGCAGTCGGTAGGCCAGGAGAACCTCTCACCACTCCAGCTAATCTCACAGAGAATGAGGTTAAGGTGTTGAGGAAGAAGAAGCATAAGACTCCTCGTTTTCCTATGGGCAATCAGGAGGATGTGTATGCGACCTCGGACGACGATGACTTTGAGTTGGAGCCGAGGGCCCAGCCCACTTGGGTTGAGAAGCTGACTACCAAGATCAAGAAGACTTTTTGCTTGCAGACTCATATTCAGAAGAAGCTCTACCAGGCTCATGTTGCTGAGAAGATGGCGCGTCACAGGCAGATTCAGTTGATGAAGCACCATAATGTGCCAGATGTGAAGAGTGGCTCTGAGAAGACTATCACTCTTGAGGATACGTGGTGCTTGGAGAACTGTCAGTGGACTGATGAAGAGCGTGCTACCTCTACTGTCTGTGGTCCTGAGGGTGTTACCATGGAGCCTGAGGAGTCTGGTGAGGATTCTGACGATTCGGCGGCGACGGAAAAGGAGGCTTACTGAGCCCTTGGGCGTTCGCTTCGCTCTTTTCCTTTTTGATGTCTTGATGCCAAAGGGGGAGAGGACTCAACTACGGCACGGGATTGCATGGGGGGTTCACTTGCAGTTGCCTTCTTCAGTTGTTCTATTTGCTTTGCTTTCTAGTGTCTTGTTGAACTTGTGGTGTGACCATGTGCTAGTGTGAGACTTGCATCCCTTATCTATTTATCTTTGCTCTATTGTTGTCACTGGTTGCTTTATAAAATCTAGGGGGAGCTTAGACCCTAGTGTAAACATTTGCATTCCAAAAGCAAACTCTAAATAGTGCTCACACTCAGGGGCAGCCCGGTTTATATTTTCTAGATCTCCCGTGCTTTTCGTGTGGTTGTCATCATCCACCAAAAAGGGGGAGAATGTGAGTTTGTACGTTCTGTACCTAGGTGTTTAGGGCCAATGAATTTGCAGATAATTTGTGTGTACTTTTATGTTCAGTGTTGATAAATTTGAGACCCAGTGCATAAAAGATGTATCTTATTGAGTGGTAGCGATGAGTATAAAACATACATCGTCTAGATGGAAAGACAGTAGAGTCATCAGTTTATATTGTTTGATAAGTGCACATTTTACATAAGATAGCATTAGCATTGTTCTAAGAAAGCAGTATGAGTTCATCAGAGAGTCTGTTGTCGTGCTTTGCTTTTCATCGGGGAGCACCCAGTCAGAGATAAGCCGAGATATGTGGAATGGAACTCATCAACCGAAGCAAGCTTCTCGCCATGAGTTAACAATCAACAAACTAAACGTAAAATCTTCTCTTCACGCAGGTTTAGGATATGGATTGTGGCAGGTAAGTAGGCAGTTCTTGTTGTCCAACATCCTCCATTTGTGTCGCAAGCTAATGATCATTACAATAGACAAAATGTGTTTCCGCATGCCTCTCGTTCCCAGCGCACAAGACAGGTCGAACTCCAAATTGATATATAATATACTAGTCTATGTTTCACTCATGTTGGCTCGACTATGATGTCCTGGCAAAGAGAGCAAGATATATGTAAAGGGCTAAAGAAGGAGTAGGGCATTTTGGAGACCGAGCTCCATGGAGCCCTTTATTTTGAATTATTTTAAATTCATAAATTTCATTTTCAGTTTCGAAGCCACGAAAAGTGCCCCCCTCCCCTCCCCTCCCCTCCCTCGTGCGGCGGCGCCACCCCGCACCGGGGAGCCCCCGCCCTCCTCCTACAGCCACGCCTCACCTCCACTCCCCTCCGCCGCCGTCGCCCGGGGCGTCACAGGGCAAAGCCCTTGTGGCGTGGCGGCGGCAGCGGCTTTCTCCTTGGATCTCTATCTGGTTGGGAGGCGGCGCTCCTTTCCGGCCAGATCGGCGGCAGTGACATAGATCGGCGGCGGTGGCGCAGATCGGCGGTGACATGGATGTGGTGCGGCGACGACGGTGGAGGACGGCACCAGCAACGGCAGATCTGGCCTTGACTCAGTCGGGCTAATTCGTCGTGCTACCAATTTCAATCGTCGTCAGCGGTGCACTGCTCCTGGACTTGATCTGCAACACGAGGATATCTGGGGCGTCGGCCCTAGGCTTGGTGGTGGTGGCCTTCTTCTTCGTCGGAGGTGGTCTGGATCCCGGGGCGGCGGCCCTGGATGGTGGCAGCCGGTGAAGCTAGGGCTTCCCGTGGCGGCATGACATGGTGCAGTCCCTGATGACACACTAAGGCAGTGGCCGGTGCACCAGGGCTCCTACTGTGGCACTGCTGTTGCAGCTGCTCGCCGGATCTAGGCGGCCAAATCTGGGGCTTTGAAGGCGGTCGAGACGATGCACAGGTTGTCAGGTGGATTACATGGGACGGATCTGGGTGAAAACCTGGTCTTCGGTCGATGGCCGGAGCCGGTGATGACGATGCCCTTATCATCGTTTCCTTCATAAAGGCATCATCCTGGTGAAGCTCCCAGCTCCACTCAATACCTCCGGGTGAAACTCTAGATCAGCCGATCGGATGTTGGCGGAAATCATGTGTCGATACCCGCTTGGGGGCGGCATTCTTGGAGGTGCACTCGTTCTCGCGGGACCAGCGGACGGCTTCTTTGGTGGAGTGGTGCTTCGTCCTACACATTGATGGCGACAGATCTCGACGGCGTGGTGCAGTGCAGATTCGGTGTTCGATGTGCGAGGATGGACTCGTGCAGGAGGATGATGCTGTCTGGCGTCGTGGTGGCGTCGATGGCAAAGAAACCTGGCACGGTAGATGCAACAGTACAACTCTGAAGATGGATTGGTGGCAGGTGGCTGCGGCGGCCTCATACCCGGCAGGCGTCCTGGTTGAGGAATGCGACGGACTGGTAGGTGCCCCATACCCGGCAGGCATCCTGGTTGGGACCTCAGGTCTTAGATGTTTAGGTTTTGTTGCGAGGTCTGTTTGGTATTAGGCCCAGACTATCAGAATTCTTTCATCAACTGGATAGGAGTAGCGACAGATGTTGCCTATATGGTGGCTTTAGTCCTACTGTTGTATGACTTTGTAAGGTCTTGTTTGAATAATTAATAAAGTTGCCGCATGCATCATCCAGATGCAGAGGCCGGGGGTCTCCTCCATTTCTAAAAAAAAGTTCAGTTTCAAAAAATTCTAAAAAAATACACATGTATGCTAAGATGCAAAGTGTATGTTTAAACATTTTCAGGATGAATTAACTTGAATTGTCAGCTGTACAAAAAAACAAAAATCATGGACTTTATAGATGAACAATACATATGCTAAAAGGCCCCAGATTTGTCTTTTTTATGTAGCTCACACTTTAATGTATTTTAACCTGAAAATTTGCACACATGTACATTATGTATCTAGGTATATGCGTATTTATTATCAGAATTTTTTTAAACTGAAAAGTTTGAATTTTAAAGTTTTCAAATAAAGGCCTCCATGGAGCTTGGTCTCCGTTTGGCATTTTCGCTAAAGAAGGTCACGTCTATGTGCAATACTAGTACATGGGCAGTGTGCATTATAAAGGCGAGCAAGCGTTTGTGAACACATTTCCTATCCTTTAATCAATATCAATACTGATAGTACGTTTTATTCATGTAAAAAACTATGTTTTTCAGTTCTTGGAAATTAGCTGGGGCTTTGTGCAATGACGATGTCTCCAAACTACAAATTGGATCACATATTTTGTACTGGTGTATATATATCCATATGACTCAACATGATGGCACCGTGAAAATACCATGGAGAACCACCTCTTTTTCGGATGCCCTTTTGCGTTAGGCTTTTGGACGTCTCGGTCCATCGCATCGAAACTTTCGACGTTTCTCGGGCGGTTGGGGCGGCGTCTTTCTCGGCTTTTGTGCTACTGTGTTGTTGGCATCTCTGGAAGCGGCGGAACACCGTGGTTTTGCAGGAAGTCACGCCCTCCCTGGATGCTACAGTAAGCCCAACCACATGGAGGCTAAGACTAGCCATAAGATTCTAGGAGACGCAATAAAATTTACTCTTTTTTGCAAAGGTAAAATTACATGTTGCTTGATTGTTCCGTACACAATAGATACAGGTGCGTGTATGCGAATTAGGCATATTAACGAATTGTTTGATGTACTTAAAAAAGGAAAAATCTCCTTGAATCGTGTTATAGGTAGTTTTGCTAATTAACATGTTGCTGAAAACCTAACTAAAAAAACATGTGACTGAAAATGAAACTTCAATTTGAGTATTTAATTTTCCAAATATATTCTAACTGAAATAACAGAATTCAAAGTCAAAGTATAAAGCACAACGGATTGTACTAAGAGTTTATTATTACTCCGATCATAATAGTGTTCTTCCGTTTTGATAGTTAGACACTATGATTGCTTGCATTTTGGGACCAGAGAGAGTATGAATCACTGAAATTAGCTGCCCCATGAACATGCCATCAAGTCTAGCCCGTGTGCTTTGTGTGACAATTGTAAGAACTTCTGTGTATAAAATCCTAGGAGTAATATAGGAATCCATTACACAGGAGATCCTCAACGCCAACTGAAATGGCCAAGTGTGGTTAAACCAAGTCATTTACCACAGATCTTTCATCTGCTCGTTCATGAATGTATTGTTTGTTACTGATTGCTAACAAGGACAGAAGTCCTTAACAATGGCGCTGTGCCGCTAATGGTCATTCTCCCTCTACTGACATTCATGCCCTGTGCTTTTTTTCTCGACGACCACACGTAATGTCTTTTATCAAGAGAGGATGTGTTTCCTCATACCTCTCCTTCCCCACGCACAACATACGTCGAACTCCAAATTGATATATAATATGTACTAGTTTGCGTTCCACTCATGTTGGCTCGAGTGTGATGTCTTAGCAAGAAGAGCAAGCTATATGTAAAGGGCTAAAGAAGAAGGCCACACTATGTGTAGTACTAGTGGGCTGTGTGCATTATAAACGCGAGCAAAAGCGTTCAACAGAAGGTTGGTGGACAAATTACCTATCCTTTAATCAATATATCAATATTAGAAAGGTTTTATTCATGTAAAACAAGATCTTTTACCGTACCCGGGTACCGGAGTACCAGATAGATCTGGCCATCCATTGAGAAGAGCAGCTTCATCATTTCCCAAAGGGAACCAGATTCCTTTTCTTTGCATCAATCGATCGCACAAACCTGCCCTGGCCGGTATGTGTCGCACGCCACTGCTGTAGCCGGCATTTATTGCTTGTCGTCGTTCATCTCCACCGCTTCCCCACCCATGGACGCACAATCGTAGGGTATGCCATTGCCGTGCCATCATGATCGGCCCACCACTAGCTGGCACGACCGCCTCTTGTCCTCGTGCCGGGAAAGCAGAGACAACAAATTCGTGGCCCCGTTTTTCTCATTCATCTTGCATAGTTCAAGGTGAGATTGATAATGGCTAAGTCTTAGAGTATATGCTTCTGGACTCTTATATAAAATATGAGAAAGGGGAACTATCATTGAAAATCTTTTGTCAAGCCATCAAGCGGGTGCAAGTGAAGTGTTTGGAGCGGCCTGTGGGCGGAGATTGATGCAACTTCGATTGGTAGGCAAAGAAAATCCTGCCTGACCCTGGTTGACACTCTCTGGTTTCTTGAGTTGCTATGTCTAGGTATGTTTTAGTGCATATTTTGATGATCTCAAACTATATCTGTGATATTGTGGTTGAATTCCTGTTTTTTGGGTGCTTCTATCCTAATAAGATAAAGATGGTCAGGATACCCCGTCTGATCACCAGGACGGATACCAGCCCATCCTCCCTACGACGGAGGAATATGTACATCCTTTATTTATGGGGCACTAGGGAACTTGGGCCGAAATCAAACGTTGTTCAGGCATGTCAAACACATGGTACGCTCATACATGGGGTGTGATGGACCACATTCCCTTACTTTTCTCTCTTGGTTGTTTTCCAAGATCAGTTCCAACAACTAAATCATAATGATATAGTCAGGTTGTTGACAACACCAGTGGCAGTTACATTTCAGGCACTGTAATGAGAATGAACATACATCGATTTTTCAAAACAAAGTCTATAGTTTTTGAGTTCCATAGGTAGGAGGTATGGATTTATAAACCATGACTACTCTGAGTTATTTGAGTGCTTCTCTTCGTTGTTTTGTTTTGTTAACAAAATATCTTTAGTTTTAATTATAATTTGCTAGAACTAATAATATTGCATTTCCTATTAAATAAAAAACAGAGAAGGTACTCTACTTTTGTAACCACCAAATCAAAATCGATGGTGCACTAAGAAGGTCCAGTCTACTAGGAAAGACGTACCCATTGCTGGCTGATGGTCTGAACGATTGTAGTTACTATTAGATAATCAAGTCAGAGTAGGGTGGCCGACAAGCTGCTTGCCAGTGCCCCCAAAGGCAAAGCACATACTTTAGGGAGAAAATCAACTTATAAAGCTCAAAAAGTAATATGTGAATTGTCTAGTCAATTTTGTTATTGTAAATGTTTACGGGGAAAATTATTTTTTGGCCAGGATTATCATCTAAATATTCGCTTATGAGCACTAGTTTTTTTTATGGCACCTCAGATTTGTTTCCTTACGAACATTTACAGACATGACAATTTTTCTGGATCTATTTTTCTGGATCTTTTGATAACAGAAATTTATTTTCTGTGGAAGTATGTCATTGAGAGACATTTCGCAGTTTTCTCTCTTATACGTTCTTTCTTTTCTGTACTAAGCTAGTTGCTGATGACATTTCCAGTTAGAATATTTCCACTCCCAAAAGTACTGCTGCGAGCTCCGGCTTCAAGTTTTGGTTAATCCAGGTGTTTCAAGATGCCTCCCATTCCTAATGAACTACAGATGCACTTCCACTAACTTCTTTTAGTTGCCATTCCACTACTGACTCTAAGGCTCTCAACTCAATTCTTGTTTATCTAGGAGCTGCTTGCTTGATAAGAACTAATAAATGAGGTGGGAGGAAGACTACAGTAAAAAATTGGGTATGCAACTATTGAGCAGGAGAAGGGATTGCATCCTTCCTTATATAAAGGCACGTGCCATAGGCGGAGAGCTTCAACTCAACGGTGGCTGCAGTGACACATCTGACAAAAGTGGATGAGAGATATTTCTTGAACGATATGGATGAGGTGAAAGAAATGAGAAAATTAATTGTTGGCCCAACTATTACAAGTCCAGAAGCAGTCTCGGCCAGAATAAAAGTTTTTGATACGTTGGCCCCAACTTGTTACAAGTACTTCTTTTCTGCGAATTAACTTTTTACAAGAACAAAGGTTTATTACAGTTTTGCTGATTCTCGTCTACCTCACGTGTTATATATTTTTACACAGGAATTCATGGACATTTTTTATTGTTATATATATATTTTTTAATTTTGATTCATTGATTTATGTATTTTTTAATACTACATTTATTTAGGCGCATGAGCTGCTAACAGACGATGTTTAGCCACCTGACTTGAAGGGCCATCCTTGCAAGTCAGCTTAGACAAAAGCCACCTCTAATGTGCAATGTTTAGGCACTCATCAGTGGAGATGCACAACTACGGTGACTGGCCAAACTTTGCCATGTGAGGCGAGAATGTGTCAAGTAAGGGAGCAACTAGTTAACGAGCGCTCCTTCGGGAGCCTCGCAACGACCAGCGCCATTTGACGCGCTCTCAGCCATTCGCCACGTGTCGCGCTCAGGGCGGTCCCTCCGAATTTTATTTTTTTATTTTTCCGCATGAGTTTTCGGCTTTTTAAACTGTTTTTTCCGAGTTTTTTTGACGTTTTGGTTTTCCACCGGTCTTCCCTAGCTTTTCCACAAAAAAATATGGAAAAAAAACTTTTTTGCGCAAAAAAACACATTTTTTTCGCGAGAGTCACGGATTTGTTTTAGCGAGAGGCACGGTTGTGCTTTCGCGAGAGGCACGACCGTGCCTCTTGGAAACGAAAAAAAATGTGTTTTTGTTTTTTTCCTTTCGCGAGAGGCACGGTTTTGCTTCCGCGAGAGGCACGGTTGTGCTTTCGCGAGAGTCACGGCCGTGCCTCCTCGGAAACGAAAAAAAACACGTTTTCTGTTGTTTTTCTTTCGCGAGAGGCACGGTTTTGCTTCCGCGAGAGGCACGGTTGTGCTTTCGCGAGAGGCACGAGCGTGCCTCTTTCGGAAAGGAAAAAATGTGTTTTCTATTTATTTTTTCTTTCACGAGAGGCACGGTTTTACTTCCGCCAGAGGCACGGGCGTGCCTCTTTCGGAAATGGAAAAAAACCCGTGTTCCGGTTCGGTTTTTTCGTCGGTTTTTTTGTCCCTTTTTTTCGTGAAAAAAAAGTTCGTCAAAACATATCAACATGGGATCTAGTTTTGAAGGTCTCGACGCACAGAATCGAACAGCGAAAGCGGTTCGAGATTTGGATGCACGGTTTAAGAGATAAAACGTTTTGAATAAACGGATCTAGAAAAAGGGGAAAACTCCTAGGTTGCGACAAGTGGCGCACATGCAGCGCACCATTTGTCGCAACCTGGAGAAGTTGGAGTGATCTCCGCAAGGAGTACTCCTTAATTAGTGATTTCGGTCAAGTAAATGTCACTGTTGCTAGAATGGTATTACCACGATGGGCCTGGTCCCTGCTATTCCTTGCGTGCGTCGGGGAATAGCAGGCAAACACACACACCCTCACACCGTTTTGGGTTTTAGGACTTTCTGTGAATACGTTTTTCTTTTTTCTCTGAACATTTTCTTTTTGCTTTTCTGTGTTCATTCAGCTCGTTTTTCTTCTTTTATTTTTATTTTTTGTTTCAAGAGCATTTTTAATTCAATAACATTTCCCAAATCTATGAACATTTTTAATAAATTTTAAAACATTTTTATATTTCAAGATCTTTCTCAGATTCATGACCATCTTTTAAAATCTGCGAACATTTTTCAAATTCGTAAAATCTTTAGAAATGTGAGAACAATTTCCAAATTCATGAACATATTTTGAAAAAAGGATTTTTAAAATTCATGAATTATTTAAAACTTCATGCACATTGATTTTCAAATTGATGAATAATTTTTGAAATTACAAAAAACAAATGTAGGAACAATTTTGTAAATCTGAGAACATTTTGCAAATTCGTTAACATTTTTTCAAAATCCTGGAACATATTTCACATTTGTGACTTTTTGATAAAATTCAGGATTTTATGAAAGTTCATAAACATTGTTTATATTTAGATTTTTTTGAATTCCCAAAAATTTACGAAAAAGCAGTAATTCAAATAGAAAAGTATAACAAAAAGAAAATAATAAGAGGCACATCAACACTTAGATGGACCAGCACAAAGCGCTGGCGGGGGCTTGGATTGGTGGGCGCCCCTATATATATATATATATATATATATATATATATATATATATATATATATATATATATATATATATATATATATATATATGCGTAAGATTGCTAGAAAGCGGATTGTTATTGGGTGGGAGAGCGTTAAATCAGATGTTAACGGACTAGAGAGAGAGAGAGAGAGAGAGAGAGAGAGAGAGAGAGGGGGAGGGAGGTAGATATATCACCGCAAGGCTTACACAAAAACCTCCGCCTTACATTGACGGAACGATGCATACCCACCCACCGACATATCACGCGGAACCTCCGTAATGCACTGTGGGAACCATCAATACACCTACAGTAGGAACCTTTTTTAAGGAACAAGAACCCTTCCAAACAACATAGACCATGAGCATATTGACGGCTTTTACACGTCATTGATGGGAAAGAGGGCGAGAATGATATTCTTATTCTTGGTTTCACAAAAGTTTTCCAACGCAGCCGTGCATTCACATATATATATGTATATATCATATGTAACCTCCGCTTTTGTGTTATATCGGATGGGGGGGTGGAGGGAGAGATTGATCGATCCTCATATATCTTTTCATCAAAAAAATTGCATAGTGCACACGGGCGTTCTGGGGATGGGGGCACATCTTATGGGTGAACGGGACGCCCCCCCCCCCCTTCGGCCGCATTGACATATCACGCGGAACGTCCGTCATGCATTGCAGGAACCATCAATACACCTACAGTACGAACCTTTTTTGAAGGAACGAGAACCCTTCCAAACAACATAGACTGTGAACATATCGACAACTCATACTCGTTGTTGATGGGATACTAGACCGATCTCTTACTCACGAACAGTCTTCTCTCTCTATTTAACTGTCTATCACCCTCTTTGTAATTCTTTATCATCTAGACCAATGCGCACACAACATAAAAAGAGTTAGAGTGGAAAAGACCAGGCAGAGGCGCCATTGCAATGTTTGGAAAACATTCTTGGCGAAGCCATACAACGATGCACTTATATGTTGTGAAAGGGTGATGGAGGCAATTAGAAGCTGTCATGTCATTAAAACTCAATATTGTCATCCAGAAACCTTGCATGGTGTTGAAGGGTGTTGGTGGGTGCAACGTCCATTGTATAGAAAGGTTCTCGTTCACACATAAGAGGGTGCCCTTATGCGGGAATGTAGTTCTGACAAAGTAAAATGGAGGTTCATGTGTCATCTAAATGATGTGGTGATACTAGATATCTCCGCCTCCCTCTCTCCCGTGCTAATAGGGACGGGTCCTCCTCTTCGGTGGGCCAACCTCCGACGGCCACGGTCGGCACTCCGGTGGGCGAAGACAGAGGGCAAGTGCGTGTTGAAATCGAGGACGCGCACGGCGAAGTATCTTCTCGCTGCGAGGTGAGGCCGGGGATGCGTGACTGCTTGGGGATGGATGCAAGAAGAAGCCGGGGAAAGGCACCGGTGCTAGGCAGCAGAGGGGATCGGTGACGCGACAACGAGGCGAAGAAGACGACCTGAATGCCACATATTAGCCGGGACTGCCTGCGCGGATTTATTGCCGTTAGATTGAGCATCATGTTGTGTATTAAAAATGCCAGATGTACTGGGGTTTTCATTTTGAACACGGAAGTTCTCATTCATTTAACCACAACGTACATATACAATCTTGTATTGCATGATGCATGAAACTGTAACTATATCTGCTTTTAGGCGTATACCTATGATTCAATTTAAACACCTGTAGCTAATAGATGTGTTCTGAATCTTCAGTGCCAACTTGGCTTGACGATGGACTCTAAAATTATAACCTCTATTGATATCTCTATTGATATGAATAAGTTTTCGGTGTCAGTGGATTAAATAAGATCTTGTAGGGGCCATTTAGTGAAAATAAAACCTCTGCTCGCCCCGGGATTTCGTGAAGAGGTAGGCCTGGCTCTCCGTGCAGCCTGAGCTCAGCCGCAGGTGAGAGAGGGCTGCCGTGAGAGAGAGGGAGAATGACCACCAAGTGAGCAAGGGGAGGAGCTGCTTTCTTTGAAAATGCAAGCACGCACGCACACAGGACGATGGACGGATGCTCTTTCCCATTTACACCGCCCTTTTTACTGGCATTTGGCCCCTTAAATCGGCTCGTGCTTTTTTTACCGTGTCTGTGGACCAAAGATGATATTTCTCACTTTATTACCACTGCAGCAAATACGCTCTAAAAGAAACTGTGCAACAGCATGCTCACCACCATCCCTACTGCAGCGGCAGCCAGCAGGCAACAGCAGAGCCTTGCCTCGGTCTGGGATTCTCGCTCGGGGTGAGGTTTTGGCAGGAAACGTACTGTTTACCTACATCCCGTGAGCTTGTGCTCCTCCGCTCGTCTCTCCTGGATTCTAGCCACACATGCATCAATAACGTGATCCCAACCAGTCGCACCACTGCCTTTGTTGCGCGGACGGATACATGGAAGTTCGATTTTCTCACGTTCCACCGAGGCACGGAGACAGTCTATTAGGGCAAATCCAATCGCACGACCCTAAACGGACATCCATTTCGTTTACTTTTCGTCTGTTTGGAGTGGGAAAACGAACACGATCGTCCGCTTACGGTCGTGCGCCATCGGTTGGGTGCACCCCAAATGGTCTATATTTTTTGACGTGAATATAAACCCCTGAAAACGCAGAATAAATATTGAAAACAGCTCAAAAATATCAATACAGACATTAAAATGTTCGGGTTACCCAAGCTCAGCACATTGATATAAACAAAAACAATTAAAGCATTAAAAAAACTAGATAAGGGCCGTCATCGTCGCCTTTCGTGGCCGCCGTTGCCTTTCGTGCCCGCCGTCTATTCGTCTCATTGTTGTCGGTGAGGTCGATATATGGAGGTGGCTACCAGAGGTGGGATGGCGCCCCCGCCAGGCCGGTGGCGCCTGCTGTGTCGGCTGCAGTGGCGCCTACACGACCTCTTCGCACGGCGGGGATGGTGACCACCGGTCGGCGTGCACGACATGGTGTCCGCCCACGTCCAAGACTGCCCGTCCAATCCTCGGGCGTGCACGACATGGTCTCCGCCCACGTCCAAGACTGCCCGTCCAATCCTCGGGCGTGCACGACATGGTCTCCGCCCACGTCCAAGACTGTCCGACCAAGGCCCGTCGTCGCGTCTGGCCGCACCCCCTCCATGGCCTCCTCCTTGACGAAGGCATCGAGCTCGGGGAGGGCGACGTATCCGGCAGTGCCACCGGATGTCGTGCTCGTCGCGGAGCAATGTATCCCACAGCAGCAAGTCGACGACGTACCTCCAGTCGTCGACGAGATCCGAGGGAAGGTGGGCGCGGCGACGGTTGATCTCCTCCCGGCAGGCGCGTCCGCTCACCGGGATCGGTGGGACAGGCACCCGATCTGCGGAGAGGAGCTACTTGTTGGGGAGGCGCATGTCGCCCCACGGCAACGGCGTGCGCGTCTCCTAGTACCTCTGGCACACCTCCGCCTTCACGTACAGCCGCTGGCAAGGTGGGGCGCCGGCCGACGCAATATGGAATGCTGGCGGTGGAGGTGGAGGCAGAGTGGGGGAGCGGCATCGGCGGCCGGACGATGGCTCAACCTCGTGGTCGGTCCACGTCTTGCGGTCGGGGAACCAACAGCCCACCATTGTCGCCGACGGAGAGATGGCGCGCGGCTAGGGTTTGCTCGTGTCGGGGCTCGAGGAGGCAGGACGATTAGGACGTGAAAACTGTGAACTAGCCAGTTCACGGCTTCTAGTTAAGAAGGACAACGACCCTCCGCCCATGTGATTGGCAACCGGGGCCCGCCTTGCGTGCGCATTGATTTTGGGCGGTTGGGGTAGGTGGACAGCCGCCACACGTTCCCAAGGAAGGACGCCGAGCAAGCGCGTGCCCGTCCGTTCGACGTCCATATGGACGAAAACCGGGCGCATGTTTGCGCCGGAAATGGGGCGGGCCAAACGCCAAATGGACAAAATTTGAGGATGCGATCGTGTGTTGGGACGTGTCGCCTGTCAATTTTGGGCCAAACGGACGTACGCGGACAGGATAGGATCGTACGTTGAAGTTGCCCTTAGTACTTCCCCCGTCCTAAAGTAACTGTCTTAATTTTGTATTAACTTCAATACAAAGTTATAGTAAAGTTAAGACACTTAATTTGGAACGAAGGGAGCACAACTAATTGGCACTTCAAGTTCGAAAGAACTAAATATTTGTGTTTGTTTACAGAAATGGATATTCACAAAAGTTTTCTTGTTTTTGTTCAGAAAACAATTGACACGGTTGTTTTGACGAAGTACTATGTGCAAATATGTGTGCTTGCTCCCAAAAGGGTGCATTGGACTCGGCATTGACACATGGTGGATGTGCCATAGTCGTAGCACATTCATGTGTGCAGCCCAGCTACAATGGTCTACTCGCAGCCTCTACTGGTAGTCCCGACGGCAGCTGTGTAGGGGTAGATAGATCCCCGGGACCGAAAAGACCGGTCAGCAAGTCATTGTGACATGTGCCACAAACTTTTTTTATCTTTTAAATAGAGCTTTTGTGGAGGTTTTTCAAAATAATTATGGAAGTAGGAGACACAGTAACGAAATTAACCTCCACAAAGTCGTTACTGGCTGCATGCACCACATCCTAGACTCTTCCCGTACTACTTATTCATGTTAATACCTTCTAGTAAAATTCCTTGGAAACACAGTAACGAAATTAACTAGAAAATACCCCACGCATTGCAACGAGATGATAGTGTAATAAACATTTGAAAGAGAGGGACACACGGTAAGGAGAAAAATAGTAAGAAAATAAAAATAAGAAATGTTTTACATCAGAAGATGGCTTGGATTTAATGTGCAACTCTGAAACAACTTACTTAATACGATCAGTTTCCTAACCAAATTTGCAAAGAACCTTACCTTTGATCATCTCAATGGAGAGAAGACAATACATCTGATGTGCTGCTAACAAAAAAGTAGCAATTATTATTGCAATACAAATTACTTGTCTGCACCTTGAATGAAGTCCCAACGTTAATCTTTCTTTGGATATGTGAATTCGTTGTACTTACACAGTGCTACATGTATGTATAGCATCTAGATCGTAAAATAGACGCTGTTTATGCTAGAAACGGTACAAAGGAAGCGCCAGATTTAAGATCCATACTTGAAGGCTGTTTCCCCTTTTACAACAACTGGATGTGTTGCAGTTGAATCAACAGATGTTGTGAGGAGTAGGTGGAGCGTTTAGGCAGAGGCCAACTAGGTATTCTAGCATCCGTGACGCAATGTGATGACCTGCTCGTGTAGCGGATCAAAATCAGATTGATGATGAGTGGTGAAGAAACAATAGGATAAGTGAGACATATGCATGCTTGACCCTGCTGGGGGTGCATGACATTGTGCGAGAAGGCAGGCCAGATGGCCTGATCGAGGTGGCTCCATGGTGTCGCCGGCAACAACATCCTCAACGGCAGTGTGCCCATGATCGCGGCACCCCCGCCCGATTTGGATGGCATGGTCGATGACATGTAGCACTTCGCCCTCTCGTCCTGCCTCATTGTTGTCCCTATCTCGGCACTTGCGCTGCCCATTGCCATAGCAAAATCGGCGCCATTGTATTCTCGCACAGTACCCATGTTGGTCTGGTTCTGCGAAAGAGATCGAACAAGTGAAGGAAAGAAAATCATGAATCCTTGTTAGGTGAGAAGGTCGTTGCTAATTATGAGAAGAACTCATGTGAAGAGGACATGAGGGAATGAAGCGATGCCTTCAACTATTACTCCCAGACTTGTTTCGTCCAGAAGTTGAATATCAATGCGATAGTAAACTGAAGCAAAGAAAAAAAAAGAAAACATAAGTGATGACATGTCATCATGGTAGAGCAGGGAAATTCGATAGTTTAATTGCATACTTGCCGATATGGCATGATAGCTGAGTTGGCATGTATGCATGTTAAGGTAAATAGAGTAGTTAGGATGACTCTCTTCCCGTGCGTTGCTATGGTAACTTTGTTAAAAAAATGCGTAATTATTTGCTAAAAATAACTAAATCTAATGAAAAGAAAGTATAAGCTTGAAAATCAATAAAAGAAAGTGACTAAAAATAGAATAAAAACTTTGGAATTACATTTAAAATGTCATTCCAAAAAAATGTGAAGCATGACTAACATGAATTGATGTGGCAGCGTTACATGCATAGACTAATGCAAAAATAATTATAATTTATAAGTTAAATGCATGACTCGATTATTTGACAGATTTTTGCATGGCTTAGTGGGACAGAAGACTTAAATACATTGTTTAATGGAACATTGAGGTGGACACTTTGCATATTGAGAGAATTAAAACCAACTACTTAAGAATGTAAGATTTCATTACCGACTACCTGCACTAGTCATTCGTCTCGTACTAGTTATTCACAAATTCCTTATAGTAAACTGCTATAGCAAACAAAGTAAGGGAATTAAATTTGATAGGAAAACACTTGTAGACAGCACGCCGGTGGAAACTTCGGCCGGCAGCACGTGCAACGTTCGATCCCACCACATCGTACGCCCGTGACTCTCTGTTTCCACCGCACTTTTTTCC
This sequence comes from Triticum aestivum, assembly GCF_018294505.1. Classification (NCBI taxonomy): domain Eukaryota; kingdom Viridiplantae; phylum Streptophyta; class Magnoliopsida; order Poales; family Poaceae; genus Triticum; species Triticum aestivum. The sequence continues at coordinate 777,967,715 of NC_057801.1, forward strand.
CTCTCTGTCATATCTTCTTCCACCTCCCTCCCTTATCCTCCTCCTTCCATCACTCCAATCCCACCCGTCTCTCTCTCTCTGGCGAGAGAAATCCATCTCCATGAGATTCAACACCGGCCGCTGCTATTGAGAGCCAGCCATGGCCGCTCACCCAACCCCCTCACCCCTCTTACCCTTGCATGTTTTTGTTGCAGAAGAGAGCGAGAGGAGTTCCCATGGTGGCTGCGCCACGGCGACGATGGGTTGCATCAGAGGCGACTGCATCATGCAGTTTGCGGTGCTAAAACCCATGGTTACAAATGCTGGAACCGTGGCTTCCAGGTGTTGGAACTTGGAACCACGGCGGAAAAAGCTAGAAGCCCGCAGCTGCTAGTGGTGACCACATGGGATGCGAGGTGCTGCAACCGATTTGCCAGATGCTAGAACCACGACGCCCATTTGCTGCAACCGGGGAAGCCCAGAGCTGGAACCGGCATCAGTGATTGCTGCTTGCCATGCGATGTGCTGTAATCCAACGCGCCCTTGCAACCGGCGACAACCTTTTTTGTTGGAACCAGTGTGTGTTTTTGCTGGAACTAGGTTTTTTTTGCTACAATCGCCCACTGGGAGTTTTTCCTGCCGACTTTGTTTTGCTGGAACCAACTTTTTTTTTGCTGGAACCTAGTAAAATTTTGCTTCAACCGACAAATGAAAGATTTTTGTTACTTGGCACTTTGACCCGCGGCGATCCAGAGGCGGTGATGCTACTGATGTTGCAACTGTGGTCACCACGGGCTGGAACCGGCCTGTATCAGAGTTGCAACCATGGTGACCATGGCGAGCGCTACTATGTGTTTCTACTGCAATTGGCGATGATGGTTTTTCTACAACCGTAGTATGTTTTTGTTACGACAGGCGGGATGATTTGATACATCCATTCACGGCAGAGCTGCGGACTGTCGACAACAATGATTTTTGTTTCAACCGCCTTCTCTTTCGCTACGGCCGATGTCTTCTTTTGCTACATCCCATTCTTGGTGTGACTGGTGGCCGTCGTCGAAACTCACGCGTCGACGTCGAGGGCCGGCGAGCGGTGCACCGTAGCACTGCAACCATGGAGCATCAATGACCGGAGTTGCAACCGGTCGGGGGGGGGGGGGGGTCCAACCAGGGGGTTGTCGACGGGATGTCCAATAGAAATTGGCGATGAGGGGAGGTTCTTCAATGAGCACCTTCGCGGGAGATGATGGGCGGCCTTGCCGTCGTGAGAGGTGGTGCCATGAACGACGCCTTTTTGGGGCGGCGTCTACGCTGGCACAGTGTTCTCTTTTTCGTATGCAGAGATGGGGAAGAAGATGATGACGTGGGGCATCGATCGAACGTCTGATGTACGCTGGATCGTACGGCTGCATGCGGACCGACCCTAATTTGGGTCGGTGCACCGGCGCGTAGTACTGCCCAATTTGTTACTGGTCACATGCACTAGACTGGCCATGCCCACTAATATAGCTATTCACCTAATCCCATATAGTAAAATTTCTAGCAAACATAGTAATACGCAGGTGACTTTCTATTACTACATCCATTTCTTTATTACGCTCAATTTGCAGACGAGAATATAATTGTTACGATGTTTGCCTTTGGTGAAGGGTGTTCGAGTTGGCTAACTACTAGGGCAAGGGAAGAGTATTAATCCTTTACTGGTTGTTACTGTGTTTACGTAAAGTTGTTACGTGTAGATGGAAAAGTAGATGGGGGACTGTTAGTCGCTGGTCGGTAGGATCTGTCGAGAAGAAGCGGTCACAGGGGTGTGAGGTTTACCTTATTATTATGCACTATGTAGGCAGTGGGCTTCATGAGTTCCATCCTTGCTGTAAATATGGACAAATAGAAACTAGTGGAGTGTTCTTTAATTTTGAATGCTCTCTCTCACATACTTTTCTTTAAACTATCGATAAACCTTTGATTTGCAAACATCTGGGCAATAACAGTGAAAGCTCTTGTTAACTGTTTTTTCATCATCTGCATATGTAGGGAACTGTTTTCCAAACAAAATTCTACGGATATCATAAACTTTGCATAATAAATGAAATGGAAACGACATTTGCGTACAAGATAGACTTGTGCATCTAAACTTTTGAACGTAAGCAAGATTATTATGCTAAAGTTGTCGACTTCTGGCAACAAACACAAGTGCCATATCTAGATTCACCGGCCGTGTTTCTTCTCTCAAGTAATGGCGCTCCTAGTGGCTATAAGGGATTGCATTTGGTTCCGTGTTGGCCGTGTAACTAGTAAGACTTACCTAAAGAAGTCATATAAATACAATTTGTTTGCTATCAATAGCTTAAAAACAAATGAAGTCTATCAATTCACTTCCATGGTGTACTTCAGTCAGCGATAGGATCACACAATTATGCAAATTACCCAACAATTTGTGATGAAACCATGTAAGAACTTATAATGAACTCTAGTAGAATATTTTACAATCGGTCAACACATATCCTACCATGACAGATATAGTTTGGAAGCATTTGTGGATTAGGTTCTTCTCGCGACATTCCCTGGGTCAGGCAGCGCCACTCCTCATCGCTGCCGTCGCTGAACAGCCCGTTTTTTATTCAGTAAACTGAGTTGGGGCCGAAGGCGGCATTGTGCAGATCGACCTTGCGGAGACTCTCCTTGAAGAAAGCGTAACGGCGTTCCTCCTTGCGAGCGGAGCTGTACTTCTTGCCGTACTCGGCCTTCCACTCGGCAAACGCCCGTCGACTCTCCTCGGCGGGCCCGCCGTGCTTTCGTGCCAAAACCCCTTGCCCGGCGCCCCCGAGCGCCCCCCAGCGCGCCGGGTTCGCCTTGGGGCCGCCGGCGCCGATTTCGGCCCAAGCCGGCGAAAAACGGATTCCTGCGGGCGCGACTGGGCCGATTTTTGGGCACCGGCGCGGCAAAAACGCCTGAGAAAGGTCTGTTGGGGCCGCGGCTGGAGATGCTCTTACATGTAACTTCTTGCGTTTCTGTTACAGTTCTCGCAACTGGTTAAAACAAGTTTCCGCCCAAATTGGTGTGCGCTTAATTTGCGCTTGTGCTGGTAGGAACGTGTTGCGATCTTTCCTGAGGGAAATTAGACTTTTTCATGAGTGTGCGAGTGTCTCCTCCATGACCGATGATTTTAGGTAACACGGTTTATGGGTGGCCAGTTCTTACTTCATGCATTTGGTGAGGGTGCCAGAAAGCGCGGACCACGGTGTTAATTGCTTGCTCTATTCGTCATGGATTATGTATGTCAAGGCTAGTTTGCAAATGTGCTTATGTCTTGGTATGAAGCATACATACAGACTGTTCAGCCATGGAAAGAACCATGCTGATATACATACAATGGCTAGGTTACTTAATTACCCAATTTAGGGCTCCGCCTCCTCCTCCTCCTCGAAGAAAGAAAGTTAGGGTTCGTGCCTCTTGCCGGCGCTGGCGCAGGTCCGCCTCGTCTCTAGTGGCCCTAGGACCATGGAGGCGCGGTGGATCCTGGCAAGGGCCGGCGGGAGGGCTCTGTTTTTAGACGTTTTTTTTCAATCTTGTTAGGGTTTGTGTCCTACTCAGGAAGGCGAGACGGCGGCGGCTCCCTGAAGATGGAATAAAGATCTTCCCGCCTAGCCCCCGTTCCGGCGGTGCGTCTAGCATCGTTGGTGGGCGTGTGGAGGTGTCTCTCCAGCAGATCTATCTTTAGTGGATTTGGTCGGATCTCGTCGTTGTTCGTCTATGTTCGTGTGTCTTCGGTTTGGATCCTTCCGATCTACGTTATTTTTCATCGGCGGCGGTTGCTGTTCTGGGGTGCTGGTCCTATGGGGCATTAGCACGATGACTACCCGACTGTCTACTACAACAAGTTGTGTCCGGCTCCGGCGATGGAGGGGCGATGACGGCGGCGCTCCTTCGGCTCGCTTCGGTGCTTGTAGTCGTCGCTAGGTGGTCTACGGATCTGGATGTAATTTTTATTTTTTGTGTTCGTTGTACTGTCATGATTGAAGATGAATAGATTGGAAGTTTTTTCCAAAATAAAATTACACAATTTAACTTCATGGTATATATCCTTCACTGCTGGAACATGTTGGGTTTTGTAGGAAAACTTTGTTTTGGACAGCATTCTAGGCCTTTGCTAGTCTTTTTTTTGTCAACGGACGTAATTATCTTCCTTGATTCGTGCCACCACAGCTAGAGCGTCACAAAGCCTTGTCAGAGGAATGAACATAGGAGTTCCGTTTGTTGCCAGTCACGAGCTCCCGCGGCTGCTCTCAGGCGCGCCAGAACTCTACTGCAAAACTTTCATGGAGCCCGTGCATCAAGATTATGAGCTCTAACCGGTGGGAGAGTAGCAGACACATGAGAGAAGTAGATGTGGGACTGTTAGTCGCTGCTCGGTAGGATCTGTCGAGAAGAAGTGGTCACAAAGGTGTGAGGGGATAAACCTGGTTATTATGCATAATGTGCGCTGCATGAGTTATATCCTTGCTGTAAATATGGACGAATGGTAAGTTCGTGGAAAGTTGGAAACTAGGCTGAGTGTTCTTTAGGTTTTGAATGCCGACTCTCACATAGTTTTCTTGAGACCAGTGATAAACCTTTAGTTTCAAACATGTGGGCAATAACAATCAAAGATCTTGTTAACTGTTTTTTCATCATCTGTAATATATAGGAAACTGTTTCCAAACAAAATTCCACGGATGTCATAAACTTTGCATAATAAATGAAATGGAAACCACATTTGAGTACAAGATAGACCTGTGCATCTAAACTTTTGAACATAAGAAAGATTATTATGCTAAAGTTGTCGACTTCTGGCAACAAACACAAGTGCCATATCTAGATTCACCGGCCTAGTTTCTTCTCTCGAGTAATGGTGCTACCGAGAGGCTATAGGGGATTGGATTTGGTTCCACGGTGGCCATGTAACTTTTTTTTTAGAAAAGGAGGATGACCCCCGGCTTCTGTATCCGTGAGATGCATGCAGCCATTTTATTAATTATTTACCAAGACCTTACAAAGTAGTACATCAATATATCTGAATCCGTTATCTTGGCAACAACTGTCGCTACTCCTATACACTTGATGAAGGGGTACAGAAATGCTGAATCGAATACTCGGACCTCTCACCTAAGCCTAACATCTAAAGCCGGAGGTTCCAGCCAAGCCACATACCGGGTCTAGGGCACAAATCGGTCTGACACACTCTCATGGGTCGTCGTCGCTGTCTACCACTGATCCATCTTCAGAGCGGGTACTGATGCAATAGCCTTGTTAGGCCTGCCGTCCACGCCGCCACGACGGCAAACAGCGCCACCGCCCTGCGCTCGTCCATCCAGACACATTTGTCGTCGAGATCCAGCAGCACCATGCCGCCAATACTCATCGTTGTCGACGCGGTAGATCCGAAAGGTGGGCATGTAACTAGTAAGACTTACCTAACGAAGTCATATCAATTCAATTTTTTTGCTATCAATCAATAGCTTAAAAACAAATGAAGTCTATCGGTTGACTTCCATGGTGTACCTCAGTCAGCGATAGGATCACACAATTATGCAAATTACCCATGTAAGAACCATGTAAGAACTTATAAATGAACTCTAGTAGAATATTGTACAATCAGCGAACATCACATATATACTCCCTCCGTTCCTAAATATTTGTCTTTCTAGACATTTCAAATGACTACTACATACCGATGTATGTAGACATATTTTAGAGTGTAGATTCACTCACTTTGCTCTGTATGTAGTCACTTGTTGAAATGCCTAGAAAGACAAGTATTTAGGAACGGAGGGAGTAGTTTGGAAGCATTTGTGGATTAGGTTCTTCTCTTGGTATATATGGCGACATTCCCTGGCTCAGGCAGCGCCACTCCTCATCGCTGCGGTCGCTGAACAGCCCGTTTTTTATGCTGTAAACTGAGTTGGGGCCAAAGGCGGCATTGTGCAGATCGACCGTGCGGAGGCTCTCCTTGAAGAAAGCGTAACGGAGTTCCTCCTCGCGAGCGGAGCTGTACTTCTTGCGGTACTCGGCCTTCCACTGGGCAAACGCCCGTCGACTCTCCTCCTCGCTCCTGATGTTCTTGCCGTGCCCTGCCTTCCAGTCCGCCAAGACCCGATCGTGCAACTCCTGGATCCTCTCCCACTCCCTCTCCTTGGCCGTCGTGTCCTCCGTCGCCGCCGTCAGGCATACCAGCAGCAGCAGCAGCGCTGCCACCGTCATGACAGCCGTTGGGGGGCTCCTCATCGCGACGGAAGGTGGGGTTAGCTAGGGTTAGGGGTCGTTGCTCGCGTGTGTGCTACTGCTACCTCTTCGATCTAACTGCTGTATATATAGAAAGTCATCGAAGAAGAGACCGAGACGAACACGGCCGCGCGCGACCTCTTATCAGACACGGTCATGACTCCATCTCACAAACTACTAGTGCCCAGGTGCTTAATTACGTGTGTAGCCAAACCACCCACGATGGATGCATATGTCCAGCCCAGATCAAGTCGGGCCGGGTTCCTTTCTTTTTGGTAGGAATTGGTCTCGATCGTAAGAGCATCTACAACCGCGATGCGCAAATCCAGACTCTCAAACGTCCGCGGACACTGACCAGTCACATCTTAAATAATGCAATCTAGATTGAGGCACTAGTAGAAAAGGGGGCAATGGTCCAGGCCGGTCCAGCCCATTAGTCCCGGTTTAATCCAGAACCGGGACCAATGGGGGCATTGGACCCGGTTCTTGAGCACCGGGGGCCGGCCGGGCCACGTGGGCCATTGGTCCCGGTTCGTCTGGACCTTTTGGTCCCGGTTGGCGGGACGAACCGGGACCAATGTGCCTTGCTCCTGGCCCACCACCATTGGTCCCGGTTGGGGAAATGAACCGGGACCAAAGGCTTCCCTTTAGTCCCGGTTCATGCCACGAACCGGGACCAATTAATTGCCTATATATACCCCACGAGCAGAGCACTCTCACTGCTCTGTTTTTCGTGGCCGGCGAGGAGAGAGCTTTGTGTTGCTCTAGCTCACCTCCTATGCACACGAGGTGTTCGATGGAATGCTCGAGCCACACTACTTAAGTTTTCTCCTCTCCAAGCTGCACCTCCAAGCTCCATTTTTCTTAATATTTGTCTAGGTTTAGCGGTCCGTCACGTCCCGTCCCCGTCTTCACCGCCGTCGATCGCCCGTGTCGCCGGCACCACCGTGGTGAGCCTCTTGTTCTTATCTTCTTTCTGAAAGGAAAAAAACTCTTACTTGTATGTTTATATAGATACTTGTATAATTTTCTTACTTTTATTATTGCATCTTATATAGTGCGATGGCTTTGGTATCCGCCCCCGTTGGCCCTCGTTCTGTCTATGATTCAGATGTGGTATATATTATCTTTTCATAACTATTGGTTCATTTATTGTTTATGACAATTATGCCGACCAACGTGACATAGATTTTATTTATCTAGGAGGTTGTTAAACCAGAAATTCCAACCGACCCTATTGTCGAGAGGTTAAATTTAGTTGAAGAAGAAAACAATTTGTTGAAGGAAAAAATTAGAAAAATTGAGGAGGAGAAGATGATATTGGAGTTGCATGTTGCGGATGTCGTCGATGATCACAAGATCAAGATGGATGCAATGCGCTTGAAGATTAGAAAGATTAGAAAATATGCCATTCATACCGAGGCTTGGTATCATTATGCCGTTGGATCAGTTGTTACATTGGTTGCGATTATGATCGCATTTGTTTTCGCATTGAAATGTTTTACATAGTTTCAGTGTATGGTTTAATTAATTTAGATGCTCTGCAGAGCTTTATGTTGTTAGATGAGAACTATGTATGTACTTTGGTTTTAATGTGATGATGAACTTCTATTAATTTGGTCACTTAATTATATAATGCACGCATATGAACCGGCAATGGATGTACGGTTCAAGACACACCTCCGAGTACATTAAGTGCGTGCATGATTTTCTCGAAGTGGCTGAGGCAAACAAGCAGAATGGTTTTATGTGTTGTCCATGCCCTGTATGTGGGAATACGAAGTCTTACTCTGACCGGAAAATCCTCCACACCCACCTGCTTTACAAGGGTTTCATGCCACACTATAATGTTTGGATGAGGCACGGAGAAATAGGGGTTATGATGGAAGATGGCGAAGAAGAAGAGTACGATGACAACTATGTGCCCCCTGAATACGGTGATGCTCCTGAAGATCAAGAGGAACCAGACGATGTGCATGATGATGCTGCAACGGGCGAAGCTGCTGAAGATCAAGAGGAACCAGACGATGTGCCCGATGATGATGATCTTCGCCGGGTCATTGTCGATGCAAGGACGCAATGCGAAAGTCAAAAGGAGAAGCTGAAGTTCGATCGCATGCTAGAGGACCACAAAAAAGGGTTGTACCCCAATTGCGAAGATGGCAACACAAAGCTGGGTACCGTACTGGAATTGCTGCAGTGGAAGGCAGAGAATGCTGTGCCTGACGAAGGATTTGAGAAGATACTTAAAATATTGAAGAAAAAGCTTCCAAAGGATAACGAATTGCCCGACAGTACATACGCAACAAAGAAGGTCGTATGCCCTCTAGGATTGGAGGTGCAGAAGATACATACATGCCCTAATGACTGCATCCTCTACCGCGGTGCATACAAGGATCTGAACGCATGCCCGGTATGCGGTGCATTACGGTATAAGATCAGACGAGATGACCCTGGTGATGTTGACGGCGAGCCCCCCAGGAAGAGGGTTCCTGCGAAGGTGATGTGGTATGCTCCTATAATACCACGGTTGAAACGTCTGTTCAGAAACGGAGAGCATGCCAAGTTGATGCGATGGCACAGTGAGGACCGTAAGAAAGATGGGAAGTTGAGAGCACCCGCTGACGGGTCGCAGTGGAGAAAAATCGAGAGAAAGTACTGGGATGAGTTTGCAAGTGAGCCAAGGAACGTATGATTTGCTTTAAGCGCGGATGGCATTAATCCTTTCGGGGAGCAGAGCAGCAATCACAGCACCTGGCCCGTCACTCTATGTATGTATAACCTTCCTCCTTGGAAGTGCATGAAGCGGAAGTTCATTATGATGCCAGTTCTCATCCAAGGCCCTAAGCAACCCGGCAATGACATTGATGTGTACCTAAGGCCATTAATTGAAGAACTTTTAGAGCTGTGGAATGGAAACGGTGTACGTACGTGGGATGAGCACAAACAGGAGGAATTTAACCTAAAGGTATTGCTGTTCGTGACCATCAACGATTGGCCCGCTCTCAATAACCTTTCAGGACAGACAAACAAGGGATACCACGCATGCACACACTGTTTACTTGACACCGATAGTATATACCTGGCAAGCTGCAGGAAGAATGTGTACCTGGGCCATCGTCGATTTCTTCCGACCAACCATCAATGTCGAAAGAAAGGCAAGCATTTCAAAGGCGAGACAGATCACCGGAAGAAGCCCGCCATGCGTACCGGTGATCACGTACTTGCTATGGTCAATGATTTACACGTAATCTTTGGAAAGGGTCCCGGCGGACTAGCTGTTCTGAGTGACGCTGGGGGACACGCACCCATGTGGAAGAAGAAATCTATATTTTGGGACCTACCCTACTGGAAAGACCTAGAGGTCCGCTCTTCGATCGACGTGATGCACATGACGAAGAACCTTTGCGTGAACCTGCTAGGTTTCTTGGGCGTGTATGGGAAGACAAAAGATACACCTGAGGCACGGGAGGACCTGCAATGTTTGCACGAAAAAGATAGCATGCCTCCAAAGCAGTATGAAGGTCCTGCCAGCTATGCTCTTACCAAAGAAGAGAAGGAAATCTTCTTTGAATGCCTGCTTAGTATGAAGGTCCCGACTGGCTTCTCGTCGAATATAAACGAATAATAAATATGGCAGAGAAAAAGTTTCAGAACTAAAGTCTCATGACTGCCACGTAATTATGACGCAACTGCTTCCGGTTGCATTGAGGGGGCTTCTACTGGAAAACGTCCGATTAGTCATTGTGAAGCTATGTGCATTCCTCAATGCAATATCTCAGAAGGTGATCGATCCAGAAATCATACCAAGGCTAAGGAGTGATGTGGTGCAATGTCTTGTCAGTTTTGAGCTGGTGTTCCCACCATCCTTCTTCAATATCATGACGCACGTCCTAGTTCATGTAGTTGACGAGATTGTCATTCTGGGCCCCGTATTTCTACACAATATGTACCCCTTTGAGAGGTTCATGGGAGTCCTAAAGAAATATGTCCGTAACCGCGCTAGGCCAGAAGGAAGCATCTCCATGGGCCATCAAATAGAGGATGTCATCGGGTTTTGTGTTGACTTCATTCCCGGTCTTAAGAAGATAGGTCTCCCTAAATCGCGGTATGAGGGGACACTGACTGGAAAAGGCACGCTTGGAAGGGACTCAATAATATGCAGGGACGGATATTCTTGGTCTCAAGCACACTACACAGTTCTACAGAACTCTACCTTGGTGACCCCGTATGTCGATGAACACAAGAACAGTATGCGCTCCAAACACCCGGAGCAGTGCGACGACTGGATTACATGTGAACACATCAGGACTTTCAGCAGTTGGTTGGAAGCACGTATCAGAGGTGACAACACTGTTTGTGATGAGTTGTACTTGTTATCCAGGGGACCATCTTTGACTGTATTGATTTGGAAAGGATATGAGATAAATGAGAATACATTTTACACGATTGACCAAGATCAAAAGAGCACCAACCAAAACAGCGGTGTCCGCTTTGATGCAACAACCGAGAGGGGAAATGACACATATTATGGTTACATAGTGGACATATGGGAACTTGACTACGGACATGATTTTAAGGTCCCTTTGTTTAAGTGCAAATGAGTCAATGTGTCAGGAGGCGGGGTACAGGTAGACCCACAGTACGGAATGACAACAGTGGATTTGAAAAATCTTGGGTACACTGACGAACCGTTCGTCCTAGCCAATGATGTGGCACAGGTTATCTATGTGAAGGACATGTCTACCAGACCGAGAAAGAGAAAAGATAAGGAAGCGAATACATCATACGATGAGCCAAAGCGCCACATAGTTCTTTCAGGAAAAAGGGACATCATGGGAGTGGAGGACAAGACAGACATGTCTGAAGATTATGAAAAGTTTCATAAAATTCCTCCCTTTAAAGTCAAGGCTGACCCCAGCATCCTGATAAACGATGAAGATTATCCATGGTTACGGCGAATAAGCAAATGACACAAGCGAAGAAAAAGTGAAGACTTTCTCCCGCAACTATTATGATGATACCATGCCAACTTTGTAACTGACGAGTATGATACCATTGTCCGTTTTGTACATGCACATGCTATGTGTGGGTCAATTTATGATACCATGCCAACTTTCAACTTTTTCAGAGTTCATTTGAAATGCTTTAATGTCTTATGGTTCGGCCCTCATAATAATTAAAAATAGCAACAATAAGTATTTTGTTGTAAGTAGAAACAAAATAAAATAAATAAAGCAAGAAAGAAAACAAAAAAAACAAAAAAGTGGAAAGTTTATAATTTTCCTAAAACTAAAAGCAAAAAGAATTAAAAAATAAAGCAAAAAACAAAAGAAAATAAATAATGCAGAAAACAAAACAAAAAACAACAATAAGTATTTTGTTGTAAGTAGAAATAAATAAAATAAATAAAGCAAGAAAGAAAACAAAAAAACAAAAAAAGTGGAATGTTTATAATTTTCCTAAAACTAAAAGCAAAAAGAATTAAAAAAAAGCAAAAAACAAAAGAAAATAAATAATGCACAAAACAAAACAAAAAAACTGGGAAAAAATAAAAATAGCAACAATAAGTAAAGAAAAAAATGCCCCCCACTGGGCCCCCACGGCCTGAATACGAGTTGAATCCCTACTATGGGCCAGGATTCAGGCCCGCAGTAGGCCCAGAAGGCCCATCAGGCAAAGCAGTCGCAAGTAGGCCCATAAGCCTGCAGTAGAGAGGAGTTTGAGAGGGGTGCGGCAGTGGGGCTTATAAACCACTATGCGCCCCTCTCAACTAGCGAGGTGGGACTAAACTTTGGCCCCGATGCGGGCAGCACAGGGCCTTTGGTCCCGGTTGGTGGCTCCAACCAGGACTAAAGGGGGGGCATTGGTCCCGGTTGGTGCCGCCAACCGGGACTAAAGGCCGCAGCTTCCCACCCTTTGGGCTGCCGAAAAAGAGGCCTTTGGTCCCGGTTGGTGGCACTAACCGGGACTGAAGAGTGCATTAGTCCCGGTTTGCGCCACCAACCGGGACCAATGCTCCTTGTATATAAGTAGCACTTCGCAGTTTTGCAGAGTTCATCGCCACCAGTTGCCCCCCGACGACGCCGAGCACATCGACGCCGCCCGCCGCCCCGCCGTCGCCCGCGCCCGTCGTCGTCGCCGGCCTCCCCGAGCCCGCGCCGGCCTCCCCGAGCCCGCGCCGTCCTCCCCGAGCCTGCGCCCGCCGTCGTCGCCGCCAGGCTGCCCCGTCGCCGTCGCCCGCCCCCGCGCGCCGCGCCCCGAGCCCCTGCCCCATCGCCGTCGCCCGCCCCCGCGCGCCGCCACCGCTGTGAGCCGCCGCGCCGCACCGGCTCTGTTTTTTTTCATTTTTGTTAGTTTAATTTTTTTGTTCAATGTATATATATATGTATGTATGTGGCTATATATATATGCGGCTCTGTTTTTTTTCATTTTTATTAGTTTAATTTTTTTGTTCATATATATATATATAATGTATATGTGTATGTATGTGGCTATCTGTATGTAATGTTCAAAAATTGTTCAGAGCATGTTTTTGTTCATATATGTATTTATTGTTCATATGTGTATTTATTGTTCATGTTTTTTTTCTGTTCATAGATTTTTTGTATCTATTGGCTCTTCGTCGCTCTGTATTTATTGTATCTATTGGTGATATTAATTATTGTATAATATGCAAATGTTTGTATATTGATATGAACAATGCATTAGGCAAAACCTTTGTTTTTTTTCAAAATTTTCTATTTGAACATTTTTTTTAAAACAAGCAATACTAAAAGAATGAGAGGAAAAAGGAAAATAAGAAGAGGAAGAAAGGAGAAAAAGAGGAGAGGAAGAAGAGGAGAAATAAATAAGAAGAGGAAAAAAGAAGAAAAAGAAGAGGAGAAGAAGAAAGGAATAGAGGAGAAAGAAGAAATTCTATTTTTTCTTCTTTCTCCTCTATTCCTTTCTTCTTCTCATCTTTTTTTTCTTCTTCTTCTTCCTTCTTCCTTTTTCTCTTTTCTTCCTTTTCCTTAATTATTTTCCTTTCTCGAGGGAGAAGAAGAAAAAGAAGAGGAGAAGAAGAAAGAAAGGAATAGAGAAGAAAGAAGAAACTTTAACACGAGCTAGGGGGTGGTACCGATACCCCCTCCCCGATAACATTATTTTCCCATGTATATGTATGTCGCGTCGTTGTCGATATAACCCCCTCTAGATAACTTCGACATGAGGGGCGGTCGATATATATATATACCCCCTCTCGACCGTGATAACTTATACAACTGCAGCACCCCCCTTGGCCCTCTCGCTCGACCAAAACTCTTGAGGACACCCAAATTAACTTTCTCGAGGCCACCCAAATTTATCAAGTTAAAAGAGCGTTATCGTCGAGGCCACCCCAAACCCTTGAAGCGTTGTGTCGAGGCCACTAACATGATTCCTTATTGTGATTAGCAAGCTAGTTCTACGTTTGCCACTAATATATATATATATATATATATATATATATATATATATATATATATATATATATATATATATATATATCTGTACCATGTTTGAATAATAATTGACATGTTGTAAATATTTGCAGAAACTATGGAGCACTCCCGAGACGAAGAAACAGAAGCGATGTTGGGGGACATAATCGCAAATGGATCAAGTGATGATGTTGCGTCATTTCTCCTCGACACCGTTGATCAGCTAGATGAAGAAGAGGGCTATGTTTATGATGGTGGCTTCGACCCATTAATGCCGGTACAAGAGGAGGACTATGTTCATGATGGCTCCGGTGACACAATGGAGGTACAAGACGAAGGAGACCGTGCTGACTGCTCCGGTCACCGAACCGAGTCCGGCCAGGTATATATATATTAGTTAAGCCCGTGCTGACTAGTTAATTGATGCATCCATTGTTTTGGTATATGTACACATATTAATTACTGTCGTCTTTCTTCCTTATAATTTCTAGCCCTTCGGATCGAGCACAACTTCGGTAAGGAGACGAGGCCCGAACAAAAAGTTGAGCTCGGATGAAAAGTTTGAGATCATAGAAATCGCGCCCGACGGCGAACCAATTGAACCCATCCGGACAAGGAAGGCATTTTCTGCTCAGTGCGGGGTTCTTGTTAGGGATATGATCCCAATCAGCATCCAGCAATGGTATAAGCCTGCTAAGGATGAAGACGCTGATGTGTCTTATGTCAATGATATGCAGAAAGAAGATCTTTGGACTGAGCTGAAGGCAAATTTCACCCTACCGCCAGAGGAGGATCCGGAGAAGCCAGTTAAAGAGCAATTAATTAAGTCTTGTGCTCTTAAGAAGATGGCAGGCCTAATGAGGAGGTGGAGGAAAGAGCTGAACCAGTTTGTCAAGGAAAAAAAGACGCCAGAATTCATCGGCAAATATGAGAAGATCAAAGATCACTGCCCCGCATTTTTGGCCCACAAGACATCGGAAAAGAGTAAGAAGATGTCGGAGACAAACAAGAAAAATGCTGCAAAGAAGAAGCTTCACCATCGCACGGGGTCAGGTGGCTACCTCAAAGCCCGGCCTAAGTGGTCCAAGGCTGAGCATGATCTGCTTGAAAAAGGGATCGAACCAGAGACAATGCGCTGGCCAGATCGTTGCCGGACTTGGTTCTTCGGGGCTGGCGGAACCTTGGAACCTGTAACAGGGAAATTTCAGTGGACGGACGAGCAACTGCAAACACCAGTCAAGAACCTTCGACACTATCGATGCAGTGCACCGAGGGACGTTCCTTCCAAACAGGGAGAAGGACGAGCTCACAATGGCCCTTGGGAATCCCGAGCATCCTGGACGGACACGAGGCACGCCAGGCTCCATTCTGTGGAAGGTTGGTTTTCCGGACGCAGGGGGTTACAAAACCCACGAGAGGAGGAAGAAACTGAAGCAGGACCAAATGCAGGCGCTGCTTGGAAGGGTAATGGGGCTAGAGGATCGAGAAGAGGAACGAGAAGAGGAACGAGAAGCAACAGATCGCAACAAACGACATGCCGAAGCTTCCCCCGAAGCTACCCCGCCATCTCAGCGGAGAAGCAGCGTGGCTTCCACCGAGCTGCTTCAGCCGGAGCATGTCTTGACGGCTCCTGCTAGCTATCCCGTGGATGGTATCACGGAGTCTCAAAATTGCCACATGATGGCGCGATGGATGAATTTGAAGGTCAAGGCGGCTGTTGGCCAAGTTTATCCTAGTGGACCCGGCACAACTTATCACTGCCAGCCGATTCCAAAAGGATATGCTAAGGTGATGGTGGATGAAATAACGGAGGGATTTGAGGACATCGTGCTTGACCACCCTACCGGTGAAGGGGAGACTAGGCTGGGTTCTACTCTGAAGACTCTCCTATGGAAGAAGGAGCTCATCAACCTTCTGAACTGGATGCCTCCGCCTCCTCCTCCTGATCCGGCGAGTCAGGGCACTCCGCCTCCTCCACCGCCTCCTCCTCCGGCGAGTGACGATCAGGGCACGCGTGGCGGCACTCCACCTCCTTCTCCGGTGCATGGCGGCACTCCGCCTCCTTCTCCGCCTGCGCCGGCGCTCCCGAGTAGCCAGCAGCATCCTCCTTCTCCGCCTCGCCAGCAAGGGCGGAAGAGACCCGCCGCCGCCCCGGCTGCTCCGGCGCGTCGTACTCCTTCTCCTCCGCTTCGTAAGCAAGCACGAAAGAAGACAGACGCCGCAGCCGCTCCGTCTACTCCGGCGTCTAGCAGCACAACCAGAGGCGGGAGGCAATACAAATACGGTGCATCATCTCTCAAGCCTCTAGAGAAGTTACCGTACGAGAGGTCCGAGGAGGAAAACGATACGATTGTGCAGGCCCACGTGAAGGAGTTCTTTGAAGGGGTGAAAGCAAAGAGACATCCACCTCCGGAGGAGAAGGTAGATCCGGTGAAAGCAAAGCACACTATCGATGCCCTGAGGAAACCACCAAAGTCTCCGCCGAGAACCAACTATGAGCGCATTACTGAACAGACATATCTCCAAGCCCAGCGGTCGGGAACTACTGTCAGTGCTAAAAGGTCAAAACAACGAGCAAAGGGGAAACAATTGCCCAGCTCGGCGAACAAGCACAACAATCGCGCCCCCCGCTCAATGTGTCTAATGCTCCGAGGACGGTGGGCGGTTATGGCAATCTTGACGATTACCTGCCTGACGATGCACTTCCTGATTTCTTGAAGGTGGACGGACACAGATACGAGTACGGGAAGCCTCTCGTCAAAGATGAAAAATCTCTGACAACAATGATGTGAAGATTCCATAATTGGTACATGGAAACCTGCAGAGAGTCTGATGGTAAGAATGCTTTGTATCTGCATATTAAAGAGGAGCACGATCTCGTTGCAAATGATCTGTTGACTATTCCATTTGAGGAGTTCTTCGAGTTCTTCAATCAAAAGGCCCTCGATAAATTAATGGTCTTTTGCTACTGCCTGTAAGTACTATTTCTGTCATTAAGTCTCTATATATAGATTGGCTCTTTCATTGCATGCATGTATTTATAATTAATTATCCTCAATATATTATGAAGATTGAAGATCGTCGAGTGCAAAAAACAAGAAATTTATGATATTGGGTTCATTAACACAAATATCATAGATGTATTTCTAGTTTTAAAGAACGTCAAAGAGGCCGAGGACAACTTGCTACGATCGTTGATAAAAAATCAAAACAAAGATACCATACTCTTTCCTTACAACGGCCCGTGAGTGTTACTGTCGTGTGCATATTCGGTTTCCCTTATTACTCAAGCGAGGTTATAGTAATGTAATTGATGAGTTATGAATGCGTGCGCAGGTACCACTATATTCTTCTGGAGATTAAGCTTGAGCGTGGACTAGTAACCGTCTTAGACTCGAGACGGAAAGATCCCAAAACCTATGTGGACATGACTGAAATGCTCAGCAAGTAAGTTCAATCGATCATAATTATCGCACCATATCGGTAACTTTTTGTTCATTTACTGATATCTCAAGTAATAATAATTATTTTCTTTGTCTTGCAGGGTTTGAAAACAGTTCACCGCAGAAGCTCCGGGACTGCCGAAGGAGCTGCGATATACATACCCGAAAGTAAGTACTACTGGCTAGCTAGTTGCGCGCATCTCCGGCCCGTTGATTCTATATATAGCTATACTTTCATCAATGCCATTTATAATGCTTCATTATCAGTTTGATTGACCTCTATTTCTCGTAAAGTGCTTATGGCAGGAGGAAGAGAATGATTTCTGTGGATACTACGTGTGCGAGTTCATCCACACCGCGACTTTGAAAAACAAGCGGGGCTACTCTCAAAGACAGTATGAAGTGCGTAAGCAATAATATTCACAATTTCATTTTATTACACCATCATTTCTGTTGAGTTTCATTCATATATATGTATTAATTAACCCCCTTCTTTAAATTAGACGTGGCAGATGCGGAATGAACTCCTAGAACCAGATCGCATGAAAGCAATTCAAGAGGAATTTGCGGGATTCTTTCTTGACCACGTCATCAGTAAAACCGGAGAATACCATGTGGAAATTGATTTCAAATGCTAGCTAGGGGTTTGTAATTATAAGAGATCTTATACATATTGTACATGTATGTAGCCAGTAGCATCGGATACATGATACGAAAACTTGTTGTTTGACCAACCTCTCGGAGAAGGAGAGATCGATCGATCACTTCTCTCGGTATGCATGACGAACTTCTATACTGAATGGTTCTCTCGATCACTTATGTATATATAGTACGTAGCGTCCAAGCACGGACATAAGAGAGGACACTTCTCTCTATTAATTAGCTAGCTAACACAATAGATGAAACACCTAATTAAATTAACCCCCCAAAATCCCCAACCTCCCCTCCTTTCAAAAAAAAACACAAAAACCCCAGCAACTGGAATGCTGACGCGTGGATGCATTTTGGTCCCGGTTGGTGCCACCAACCGGGACCAAAGGCCCCCTGACTGGGGTGGGCGCACAGAGCCACGTGGAGGCACATTGGTCCCGGTTCTGGATTGAACCGGGACTAATGGGTGGAGGTATTAGTAACGACCCATTAGTCCCGGTTCATGAACCGGGACTAAAGGCCCTTACGAACCGGGACTAATGGGTGGTTTTCTACTAGTGAGGCATCTCAATTATCTATCTCAAATCCATACAAACTCATGACACTACGTCGATGCATTAGTGCATTACACACATTGTCCGGCTACTCCATCACTACTAACGTGTCATTAGACTATCAAATTTTAGCATGTTTGGCTACGGTGGAGGTCATAAATGGCTGCCCTTGCCCTTCCCGGCGCCCTTGTCGTCATTCTCACGGAAGTACCGGCCGAACAGTACGGATCGAGTCGGATCTGCTCGTCGTCGTCGTTGTCCTCCTTCTCATCCTTCGGTGGCGGTTCATCCATGGCACAGACCGCCCGATTCTACTCCCGGGCGAGGGTGCGTGTGTTCCTCCACTGTCGTTTCTTCACAATGCGGGCGCATATGGCTTTCTCCTTGCGGTTGCCCGCGCTGCCGCATTAGCCGCCTCTATTGCCGCCATTTCCGCCGCGTTACGGGCCTCGGCGGCCCTTATCATCTCCTTCCCACGGCGGACTGCTCGTTCCTGATGGAACTTATAGTCTGCCTGGCCGGTGATGGGGAAGGAGAGATTTTCCTACTGCCAGGACATCGATGATCCAAACCAAGAGGACCCGAGCGCCCGTCGAGCCGACGCTATGGAGTCGCACTGTACAGATCCGTTAGTCGGCCGGACGCTGTCCTCCCGGGAGTGGCGGAGTGCAAGGCGTACCGCCATTGCCTCCTCTAACCCGCTCGAGATGACACCACAGTTGACAGATCCGGACTGGACGGAGTCAGATCCACTACGTGACGGTTGAAAATTGCCTGAGGTGAGCTTGAGTGGCGGAGGTAGTGGAGGTGAGAGGAGTGTGAAGTGCCCAGGATTTGGTCCGGCGAGCGGATGGGGACGAATATATGTGGGGTCAGGTGGGCTAGCGTGGGCCGGGCCCGACGTGCTCGGGCGCCCCCATATCTGCCCCATATTTGGGCTGGATATGAGGGATGGCGGTCAGCCCGGGTGTTTGAGGCCCGTTTCAGGCCCCGTTTGGGAAGAAAATTTGTGACTGGTCAATGACCGGGCGGGCGGCCCGGGCGTTTGAGGAGGCTTTGGGGCGCCCGACTGTAGATGCTCTAACAAACCGAGGGGAGCAAGATGCCACGTGCATAGCTTAGCTATATTGTTTAACATCTCATTTTAGTGCTAATTACAATAATTACTATTTGGAACAACGTTTAAGTTCTAGTTAGTAGATTATTGTCAAATTTAGCACGGTGGAGCAACCACATCATATAGAATGAGAGGAATTGCATTATTCATGAGAACCGCTTCAGAAAAAAAAACCTAAATTTACTCCCCCTTTCCCAGAACCCCATGGCCATGTTTGGTACTTGAGGTTTTGTGTGGATTAGAGGGGATAGTCCCCGAAGGGATGGGGTGAAACCCCTGCCTTCACCCAATCCCCTCAAATCCCCATAAAATTCGAATCCACTAGGTAGGAATAGTGTATTGAGTACTGGAGAAAATACACATGAATTTGAAAAAAAAAGTGTGGATTAAATTAGCCCAATACACTAGAACCAAACATGCTTTTAGGGATAAGTAGGGATTTGCGGTTTGGTGGGGCAATCCCCACAAATCCCTAAAAATACATCAGTACTCCCTCTGTAATGAAATATAAGGGCGTTTAGATCACTACACTAGGGCATTTAGATCACTACACTGATCATCTAAACACCCTTATATTTCTTTAAATATAAGGGCGTTTAGATCACTACACACCCTTATATTTTTTTACAGAGGGAGTACCAAACAAGCCCTAAAGATGACTTGTTCATGTACTTGTGTAGCTCTATTTCCATGGCCACCGTGTGTCATGAATGCCAACTATTATAAAGAGGAGCCACATGTCAATGAGTCTTAACATCTCCAATCCTTCCATCTCGTGGTTTTCACAATTGCGGAATAAAATGCATGTACAGTCCTGGAACTCACTGGCTACGTCAGAAACGGCCACGGAACTCATGAAATGCATCGAAACAGTCCTCAAACATGTCATGCGCGTCCACATACGGTCTTGGCAACGTACACTGGTGACGTCACGTGGCATTGGTGGCGGGCCCACGTCGTCGGAGAAGGATGCTGTCCAGGTCAAGCTCCAGGACAGGCAAGAAGGATCCTGTTTCTGGCCGGAGCGACCACCTACGCTCCAGGACATGCACAGGTCTCCGGCCAAATCGATCATATCGTCCACGGAACTCGTGGAAATCCAGTATCCTTCTTGCCTGTCCTCCAGCTTGCTGGTGGCAAGGCATGCGGCGGGCCGGAGCACCTGCTGACCTGCAGCTCCCATGCGCGATGTCCTAGTGGAGCGGTGACTGCGCTCCCGTCTTCAGTCCTCTTTTTTTTTTTTTTTTTTTTTTTTTTTGGAACGAAGACTCGAGAAAGAGCCCGGCTTTGAATTAACAAAGCCATCAACCGGCCAGGATTACACAAGGCCATCAAGCATGAGCGACCGAAAGATACATGGGAGCTGACTGAGCAGCTTACAACGCAACGCCCACTACTGCACACCAAGAGAATACACGAGAAATTCCTGCAAGTAATGTCGAAGCCCGCTGCACCCCGGGACCAAAGGCAGGCAACAAAGAAGCACCGAGGATCAAACAAAACGAGCACCTGTCTTCCAATGCCGAAGAGGAACCCTATCCTCTCGCCTAGGCTCGAAGGCGCCGCACCATCGGATCATTGGGAGCTCACCCGAGAGCTAGAGCAGGCACCGGCCGACACACCAGAGCAAGAAAACTATCGGTCCTCGCCACACCGAAGACACACCACATCCGCTGCACTGCCACCTTCCTTGGACACCGAGAAACAGAAGGAAAGCTGCCAGGAGGATCGTCGAAGAAGCACTGCAAAGCACCAGGGGCGAAAGTTGGAAGCACCAGGTGCCGCTCCAGTGTCCGCACAAGGAGGCATTCGCGGTGCGCGTCGTGGAGCTGTCAACGGGAAGAGGAACCCTATCCCCCTCCAACCCGGCTCAGGAGCAGAGCCACCATGACACACCACGACCTTGCCGCCGCAGAGCAACACTCCGTCAAGGCATACACCTGCAGGAACACACACCCTACACTGAAAAATCACCCCTTGGGCTCGCCGCCGACGAGCACTCTCCAACCTCACAACCACTCTCCCGAAGAACCAGAGAGCCGCAGGCGGCGTCTTCAAGAAGAGAACGACGCGCAGGGAGCCGCCGCCGCCCAATCCAAGACGGGTTTTGGGCTTTCACCCGGGATCTGGGACGGGGGTGGCAAGAACAAGTCCTCAGCGGCGTCTCCAGGGAGAAAACCACGTGCGCACGCGCCGTCGCTGTTGTGGCCGGAGAACCGCCCAAGGGATTACCCCAGACGCGGTCCTATACCACCATCCCCCCGTCAGCACCGGACCTGACAGCCAAAGCCACAAATCGGACCGCTAGAGGGGGGGGGGGGGGTGGAGCAGAGGAGGAGAGGAGCACGACCTTCAGATCTGGAATGGAAGAAGCCCACGCCACGACCACCTCCTGCCGGCTCCTCGCTGCCCGAGCTGCCGAGGAGGCCGTCCGCCGCATCCCGCGCCCGCCACCTGCCGCGAAGGTGGCGCCGCCTCGCCGTCCGGGGCCGGCGTCCAAGGTCCTTCGCCGAGGGACGAAGCGACGGGGAGCCTCGCCGCCACCTTCATCGGCAGCCTCCTAGGCGGCGTACCTCTGGTGGCGGCAAGGGGAGGGGGGCTGGAAGGGGGTGGCTGCGTCGGGGGAAACCCTAGTCGCCCCCGAGTCGCCCAAGGGGGACGACGCGGGAGCCGGGGGGGGGGGGGTCTTTAGTCCTCTCGCCAGTGCGTTCTGAGGCAAGTATCATGTCCCAAATAAACCACTAATCCTCCATTGAGCTAGTTCTTGGTGAACGTGAAGAGATGTGATTTGAGGCAATGGCGTGGCTCTCAAAGCCTACCGGTGCGGTGGTGCCAGACTCCCTCTTTTATATTCAGTCATACACGTTTACAACAACCATAATTAGCATCAAATGATCTGATCGGTTTGGCTTAGATACAAACTAATCTATCTAGAGAGGTTAGGATCACAACATAGTACTCCCTCCGTCCGAAAATACTTGTCATCAAAATGAATAAAAAGGGATGTATCTAGATGTATTTTAGTTCTAAATACATCTCTTTTTATCCATTTTGATGACAAGTATTTTTGGACGGAGGGAGTATTACAAGATAGATATTCTATGATGGGGGGGATCGTCGGCCGTTCCCGGCGTTGGTCCGCAATCCTGCTGCATGGCCGCCAAGCTCACGGTCTCCACTCCTCCACTCCGTTCAGGTCGCGACATGTCTCGATGACAACTTCGCCATTGACTGCTCCCTCGAAGTTGTCTCTTCCCTACAGGCGTCAGGTTTGTCCTGGCCGAGCTCTCCTCGACGTGCTGCCGAGCGGCAGCTCATGGTGGACGCCGAGCATGATATCGGAGACGAGCCCTCTTCGAAATAGGCTTTCGCCCCGCTTTATAAATAAAGCAACGATCCATACCATTCAAGTACAACCATACCCGACATCCAACGGTTTGGGCCATACCACAATCAAACTCAAGAAAGCATAAAAAAAAATAAAGAAAAAACGCCACCTAGTGGCGGCCGCATAACGACACTACGAGGGTGAAAGTGGCCAAGTCTATGTAGCACTAGCTCTCCAAGTGGCCGTCCAGGTCACGTGGTCGTCACCGGCAGTAAGAGACAACGTGGGTACAAAGGCCGTGGTGTGTCCATGCACCACGCGGTAACTTGACGTGGCATTCGTTGTGGTACTTCATGGCTTCATCCGTGCTGGGCTGCCGCGTCGCATGAGAGCTCGCCAGCAACGGCATGGGAGCTTGGCTCGTGCCGCCTCCACATTCCACCAGGCGGGAATCTGCGGTACCCCAAAGTAGACACGGCATCGTGCGAGTTCGTCAGTCTCTCGGCGCCTGATCTAATTGTTGAGTGAGATCTACAAGAACGGCCGCAACCAGCCACCAGAGCCTCCGACCACCTACGTTGTCATCATGTCCTTGGTGAGTTGACGAAGCGGGCATTGTCGTCGCGCGGGTGACTTCAGATAAGAGAGAGGTTGACGAAGAAGTAGGGGATTGGCATGTGGCCTTGTGGGCCGAAATAATTGGTGTGAGAACTGAATAATCTTGGCCAGGATCGTCCTTTCCCCAGTGCAACAAACGGGTCTGGGGCGAATATTGGCCGGGATCGATAAATACAGGGTGTCGGTTTTAGATTTTAAGGCGAGGGTTTGTTGAGACTTCGGGTACGAATTTGAGGTTTATTTCAGACTTTTTCCTATAAACTACACCTTGGCGTGGTCGCGTGTGGGTGTTTGTGCACTCAGTACGGTGTGTTGGGCAGGGCCGTTCGCGAGTGTGCCGGCCAGGTTATCTAGTGCAACGGTCGGTCATAAGCATGCATATGGGTTGCTAGCCCGCATGACCAGGCTGCGAGGACGTTGAGAGCCTAACGCAAGTGGTGGTTATGGCCGTGCATGTAGCTAGCTTAAGTGTGTGTGTGTGCGCGCGCGCGCGTGGGTTAGCTAGTGGCCGAGACAGGCCGGTAGTGCATGCGTGTGTGTGTGTGCGCGTGGTAGTCGCGACCTTGTAGCTAGCTTAGGTGCCTGTGTCCTAGCCTGGGTATAAAAAGCAACTTTTTTTGTACTGATCGTTGCGTCAGTCTATTGCCAAGCCACGGTGACGGTATGAGCAGTGTTGGGGTATGTGTCCAGTAAAGTAAGGCCATTTGTGCGGGAGAGGCGTTGTTTGTGTGACTAGGCGTTTGTGGGCCGGAAATATTTGTGTCCCTCTGCTTCTTCCTCATACGTCGGAGCAAGTATGAGAGCGAGGTAGTTCGGGGTTTGTCCCAACAGCTTATCCATCAGCCGTACGAGCTAGCTATGCACCGGCCAGATAGGTATCCATCAGCCCCATGGGGGAGCTGACTAGCTTTGTACAAAGCTATAGGAGAAGGATCGATCAACTCGGAAAGTAGTCTGCACAGGAAATGTTGGATCACAGGTCAGAGTACACACGCGTGCACGGTGGAGGAAAAACGAGAGAGAGGAACACGAAGACGTTGATGTTTTTGCGAGGCGCAACTGCGTCCTCTTTTCTGTTTCTTCTTCCTTTATTCTCTCTAACAGAACTGAAACATAAAACCAGTTCAGAACGGGTAAGTCGGCCGTGCCATCCCACGTCCACCCGATCGTCGTGGTGTTGCCATCAGGCAAACATGCAGTCGTGCCATCCCACGATCTGCTGGCCTAGCTATCTAACAGAAAGTCCAAGTATACTACGCCAAGTCATGAACAAACTCACGCTGCATGGCCCTATTATTCAGCTAAGAATCAACTACTTAGCGCGTATCTACACGTGTACGAGCTAACCTTCAGAACAAATGCATAAAGCTAATGACTAATGCAATATCTGAACCTGCCTTTTTAACAAGATTTGCACCAACAATCACCTCCCTAATCTTGTTACTTGTTTCTTTGCGTACCAAATCTTCATGCCGGCTCAACCTAGGCATCTCCGTTGCTGCTGCTGGACTTCAGACATGGCTTCCTTGTTGACCTGTGCACAACCCCAGCTGACTTGAGCAGCATCTTGTACATTCGGTTTTGTGCCCTTTTTACCTTCATCTGCACCTTCCCAAACCTCTCCTAATCGACATGAATGTATCATCTAGGACTACTCTATTTCACTAGTAGAAAAACAACTTTTAGTACCGGTTGTTAAGGACCTTTAGTACCGGTTCTGAAACCGGTACTAAAGAGTGGGGACTAAAGATCCCCCCTTTAGTCCCGGTTCAACACGAAACGGGACCAAAGGCTCACCACATGGCACGAGGCACGCCGTGGTCTGGGGGACCTTTAGTCCCGGTTGGTAAGGTTTTTTTTTGAAATAAAGCAAAAACAGCCCGCCTACTGGGCCGGCACGGCCTGCATACGACTAGAAACCCAATCTCTAGTTGGGCCAGGATGCAGGACCGTACGGCCTAGTAGGCCCCACAGGGCAGAAGACTTGCAATAGGCCCACAAAGGCCTGCTTAGAGAGGAGTTCGACACGGTAGCCGCGGCGGGGCTTATAAACCGGTGTGAGCTCCTCTCAACTAGCGAGGTGGGACTAAACATTGTGCACTGCGGGTGGTAGCGCACCACCTTTAGTACCGATTGGTGGCTCCAACCGGTACTAAGGGGGGGGGGTCTTTAGTACCGGTTGGAGCCACCAACCCGTATTAAAGGCCACCACCTTTAGTACCAGTTGGTGGCTTCAACCGGTACTAAAGACCCCCCCCCCCCCTTTAGTACCGGTTGGAGCCACCAACCCGTACTAAAGGTCACCACCTCTTTAGTACCGGTTCGTGGCACGAACCGGTATTAAAGGTTCGTCACGAACCGGTACTAATGAGCGCCGTCCGTCTGGCCGTTGGAACCGGCACTAATGATCACATTAGTGCCGGTTCAATTACAAACCGGGATTAATGAGTCTCACATTAGACCCTTTTTCTACTAGTGTTTCCATCCTCTGAGAGCTTTCCAAGACTGATTATGTTACTGCATAAACTTGGTATATAATATACCTGTTTACCACTGTTGCATTCAACAAGGACTGAACCTTTTCCTTCAATGAGAGCTGTAGACCCATCTCCAAGCTTCACGCGTCCACGGATACTTTCATCTATCTCCTTGAATTGGCACCGTGAGCCTGTCATGTGGTTGCTTTTTTTTCCAACCGGGCTCTCAACCCCTTTCCATTAATTTCGCAATCAACGGAAATACATCAGTCTGTATCCAGATGTTCTTAGTGCCCAAACCACTACAACTAACAGGATGAAAGATATTTTGAGATCACATGAAGCAGAAAGGGGAGAGCGAGCTGGCGCACCATCAGAAAACCCACCGCAGGATGATCCTGGAACGGACCACCCGCCATGGGACGAAAACCTGATGACACTCACAAACCGCAGCCCAAAAACGACAGGAGAGGAAATCCAGGATGAGGCAAGTTAAACAACATCTGCGACTAGGCTAACCGTAACCAGAAGACATAAAACCAGCGGGCATCAAACCCAGTGGGAGGCGGCAAGCAAAAGGACCGAGCGCTGAGCACTGCTAACCAATCTGGATCCCTTCTCTGTCACCCAAAAGGGATCTGCCTCGAGGGAGGGACCTGTCCGCCAGCGCAGCAGCCGCGTGAGCCAACCTCTTCACTCCAGCCCGGAGCTTCGCCCTTTCTTCTTCCTTTAGCAAACCTGCCCAGTACAGCAAAAACGAGCATGCAGTGAAAACAGCCTCAAGAGGAGAACGAACAATATGATTATCAAATGTGACTTTATTGCGGAGGGTCCAAAGCCCCCAGCATATTGCAGCAATAATCATCGTGTAAAACTGTTTCCCATCCGGAAAGAACTTATAAAGCCAAGTTAAGCTTTGCCACAGAGAGCGAGGGCAACATGAAACCCCGGCCGTCATGCCCAACACCTCCCAAACCGACCGAGCAAGCGAACAGGTAAAGAACAAATGATTTGCTGTCTCGACTTCATTACAAAAGGAGCACACAGGATTTCCAGGCCAGTTTCTAATGCGCATATTATCACAAGTGAGAACTGCGTTCTGAAACAGCTGCCAAAGGAAAATCTTAATTTTCAGCGGAATAGGTGCTTTCCATACCATCCTATAGTTAGGACCTGAAAGATTTCTTTCCAACCATACATATACGGATTTAGTAGTAAACTTCCCTTTACTATCAAAATCCCACAAGATTCTATCTGGGGAGTCATTCAACGACAGTTTCTTAGCCTCCATAACCATCCAAGCCCACTGCTCACCCAACACCCCAACCAGTCTATGTCTAAAGCCCAGCTCATAGTTGTTAGTCGCCCAAGATGCAACCGTGCATTCCTGCTCCTGGCAAATACCAAATAGATTAGGAAAGTGATCTTTCAACGCAATATTCTCAGCCCACGGATCATACCAGACCCTAGCCAGGTTTCCACTTTCGATTTTAACTTTTCTTCCTGCCATATAAGAATCCTTGACCTTCATAATTGCTTTCCAGCAGGGAGAGTCCGAAAAGCGGCTCCGAATGGTAGCCACTGTTTTGTTCCTGAAGTATCTAGCTCTTACAATACGCTGCCATAGCCCATCACTTGTTTCTAACTTCCACCACCACTTAACAAGTAGGGCAATATTTTGTTTATGAAGATCTTTAATCCCTAATCCCCCAATCCTTTTCGATCGACATATCCTCGTCCACTTAACCATATGGTATCCATGTTTCTTATTTTTCCTCCTCCAAAAGAAACGTCTGTGATGTTTATCCAGCTTCTCAATAAAGGTCTTATTAAAAAGGAACATTGACATGAGGAAAGAGGGAATTCCATCCAAAATGGACCCTAGCAACGTTAGTCTAGCTCCAGAAGATGCTGCATATGCTACCCAGGCATCAAGTTTTTTGATCATTTTTCCGTCAAGGAAATCTAGATCCGCATTCTTGAGGGTAGAATAAGTAACAGGGACTCCCAGATATTTCATGGGAAGTGTGCCCACTTGACACCCAAACATGTTGGCATACACCAAATCAGTGTCATTATCCCCCCCGATACTAAATATTTCACTCTTCTCAAAATTGATCTTAAGCCCAGACATAAGTTCGAAGAGATAAAGCAAGAGCTTGATATTCACATCTTTGTCAATATCATGCTCAAAGCAAAGTACTGTGTCATCCGCGTATTGCAGGATGCAAACCCCATTCTCAATAAGATCAGCAGCTAAACCTTTAATGAGGCCATTTTTTTGTGCTGTAAGTACCATTTTGGTCAGACAGTCAGCCGCAATATTAAACAGGAAAGGGGAGTGAGGATCCCCGTGCCTCACCCCCTTAGCACTTTGGATGTAAGGTCCCACTTCATCATTGATCTTGACACTAACTGTGCCATTCTTCAGTATTTGCGAGACCCACCCACACCACTTAGAATTAAACCCACGTTTCCTATGACAGTCAAGCAAAAAGTCCCAATTGACGTTGTCATATGCTTTTTCAAAGTCAAGTTTCAAAACCACTCCCACCTGCCTTCTCAAATGAGTATAATGCAAAATTTCATGGAGAGATAGGATTCCATCCACTATGTGTCTCCCCTTAATAAAAGCATTCTGGTGAATACTAAACAGCTTGTGTGCACATTTGCTAGCTCTAATATCCATGGCTTTTGTAAGTAGTTTGTAGGGGCAGCGCAATAGACAAATGGGTCTATATTGTTGGATCCTACTAGCATCAGTTGACTTAGGCAACAAGGTTATGATGCCATAGTTAAGTCGTTGTACATCTAGCTTGCCATCATGAAACCAATCAAATAAGCATAGAAGGTCTTGGGCTACTACCTCCCAGCAGTGTTGATAGAATTCTACAGGAATATCATCTGGACCAGGGGCACGGTTAGAATTCATGCTAAACAAAGCTTTCTTGATTTCTTCTAACGAAAAAGGTCGAGTTAATTCCTCATTGTCACCAGGAGTAATCATCTCATCCTGAGACCATAGAGCAGCATCTATCTGACATAAATTGCCAGGAGCTGGACCAAATAAGGATTTATAGTATTCAGTAGCATGGACCAGAAGGTTTTTAGTGCCCTCAATAATAGTGGACCCACACTCCAGGGAGATCATGGAGTTTTTCCTACGACGGCCATTGGCTACTTTATGGAAGAAACCAGTGTTATTGTCTCCTTTCAGAAGCCACCTCTCATTAGAGAATTGATGCCAGTGTAGTTCTTCTTCCACATACATCTTATTAAGCTCCACTAGAATATCCAACTTCCTAGTGTAGGCATCCCCACATAAACCATCAGTCTCTTCCAGTTTTTCAAGCTCCTGTAACTCGAGCTTGATAATTTTTCTCCTGGTCTTATTGTGACCAAACAAATTAGATCCCCAGCCCTTAAAAAACTTCTTAATCCTTTTAAGTTTAATATTCAAGGAGTCAATGGGGTTTGAAGTGTATACAGGCCTCGACCAGATCTCAGAAACCAGCGGGAAGAATTCTGGATTACTGAGCCAAGCATTATCAAATTTAAAACACCTGCTACCTGGTGTTCTAGAGAAGGCACTCCCACCATCCACTAACAAAGGGTTGTGATCTGATATATCCTTGACCAACTTATGTACAGAAGCAAGAGGGTATAGATCCTCCCACTCAGGAGACATGAGAACTCTATCTAGCTTTTCCAAAGTTGGGATTTCTTGTTTATTTGACCAGGTGTAACACCCACCAGTCATATAAATCTCTCTCAACCCAAGTAGATGAATAACAGAATTAAACACCTCCGAGAAGTGGGACATAGATGTTTTTTTGTTCTTCTCCCCACCATGCCGAATGATATTAAAATCTCCCCCAACTAGATAAGGAATATTACTGCTGTGACACATAGATGACAGTTCAGCAATGAATTCAGGCTCCTGTTCATCATGTGCAGCACCATACACAGTCATCAAGGCCCAGCTACAATTTTTGTTCTTATCGAACAGGTTCAGCTGCAGGATATATTTACCACACTTAGTCGTAAGGATATCAAAATTTTCCTTGTTAAGCCCACAAAGAATGCCACCAGATTTCCCCCTTGAAGGGATCCATTCCCAATGAAACTTCTGATAAGGGTCAATTTGTCTAAAGAAAGCAGGAGTATACGACTTCTTCATAGTTTCCTGAAGTCCAATAAAATCCAATTCATTGGCACTTATCATGTCAATGAGGCAGGTGGACATGCCTTTTTTACCCACTCCCCTACAATTCCAAAAAACCCCTTTCATTTATACCGATCGGGTTTATCTCTCACTCTGGTAGGTCTGCCAGGTTCCATAGCAGCCTTACCCACCCCCTTTTTCTGTTGACTTCTAGTCACAGGCCCGCTGGATTTATTGGGAGATAAAACCACCACCGATTTCTTACGATGATACTTCTTGTTCTTGTTTTTAGATTGAACCAAGATGAATGGTTCTTCAATATCTCCACTATCATCGTCCCATGTTAAAGAGAGGGGCACATCATTGCCAAACCCATCACTGACAGTTATTTTTTGCGAATTACTATCAATGTTTTTATCCTGCAACAGACATCTAGAAAGTTCTAATTCACGTAAAATATCAACAGTAGCAAAGTCATCATCAGGTATTTGTACCCCCATCAAAGATGCACGCAGTATAATGGCAGAGTCAGATAAAGCATGAAATTGATTTTTTGAGCTGGGCATATTCGTACCTTCCAAATTGCGCTTCTTCATTCTGTTGGTGGCCACATATCCCACCTTCTCCAACTTCTGCTTCTGTCTGCGCGAGATATCTTCTCCCTGACTCATGCAGTCATGAATTGGGGATCCAGAGGGAGATTCAACTGTATAGACACTGCAGTTTTCTCCTCCTTCCATGAAACCCTCTTCGAGAGGCACAATGTGAGGCAGGGAGGGCCAAACCACATAGTCTGACAAGGGAGGAAAAGCATTCCCATAAGTATTCACATCGTGACACATAAACAGAGGTGAGGGTGGAACAGGAGTAATCATTCCCCAAGCACCTTGATGCACACTGATCTCATTACTGGGAGATTCAGTCATCTCTTCCACTTTCAAATCCTCAGAGACATTCTCACATGATTTTTTATCAGATTGAGATCCACAATAAGACATTTTTCAGCCGCATGTTCTCTGGCCATAGTCTCAATCAGAAGCTCTGTGTTGTTACCTTCCTCACTCTCATCTTCTTCTTCACTCTCAGCCACTGCCGGAAGCCTCTGCATACCCTTACCATAGTTCTGAGAGGAAAAATTACCAGTCACGGATGTATTCGTCTCCCCCTGCCCCATGGAAGAAGCAGGATATGAGTCCATCCTCGCTTTCTTGGGGAAGGAAGGAGATGCACTGCTATCCACAGCAGTATAGGACTGACTTTTCTCAACACCCACAGTCACAACTTTTTCAACTTCATAGAAAAAATCATAATACTGTTCTCCCAGCATTCCTTCAGCTGAAGGGGGAATTTTCTCAACCTCTCTACAACCGAGAAGGATTCTAGCATATTCAGGTTTATGAACGGTCGATTCATCAACTTCTAAAGTAATCCCAACTAGAGCTCCAGCATAAGCTATATGTTCAGTGCATCTTTTCTGTATGGGAATGTTGCGAACCCTAACCCATGCTTTCTCCATAATGCCTTTGGCTCCAATAGAAGCAGTCCAAGGAGTAATACATACAACAATGTTCCCTTCCTTCATAGGCAAGCGTTTTCCATAACAACATGCCCTTTCTACTTCACTAGCATTAGGGAATCGCATCACATACTGTCATGTGGTTGCTAGCACCACTATCAAGCCACCATGCATCAGCTGATCCATCTATGCTCAACAAAGGCTTGACATTCTCCTCATTCAGCAGGAGGAACTCGTTGCCTTTCTTCAGAAGTTCACTTGCTTCCTTCGTGATCTGCATATCAGTATGAGACCTCTTACCATTGAGCTCCACTCCCGGTTTCTTCATGCCGAGTGTAGTCCTGGCCGATGTCGCGCTCGCCGGTGCCAGTACCGATAACGTCACCTCAGCTGTCATGGTCACCCTGTCTGCTTGCGGCATTGCTGCCGCGGTTCCTGCACTCCCTATGGCCGGCTCCGCCTTGACATGAACGGGCGTTGCAGCAGTATGCATCACCAGACCCCGGAGCCGTGCGTTTCATCACAGATCACGCGCTGCACCTCCAGGAACTTGGCCTTCTCCTCACTAGC
Organism: Triticum aestivum; assembly: GCF_018294505.1. Classification (NCBI taxonomy): domain Eukaryota; kingdom Viridiplantae; phylum Streptophyta; class Magnoliopsida; order Poales; family Poaceae; genus Triticum; species Triticum aestivum. The sequence goes on from NC_057801.1 coordinate 777,999,854, forward strand.
ATGCACCAACGCCTCAGCCTGTGTCCAGTACACGTCGGACATGGCATGCAGTTTCGCATTGGCCGCGGCCAGCTCCCCGCATAGCCGCTCAACCTCGACCGTTGCCGCCTCCAACTTGGCCTCCACAGCTAAGGGGCGAAGCACCTCCTTCACCTTGATACCTTCTGGCTCAACGGCGTCCGCCTCGTGCTCCTCCGCCACCGGTGCAAGCTCACATACGACGGCCATCAGCAGCCCTGGTTTGTAGTCGACGCCGGCAGCTGCAAGGAGCGCCTTCTCTTTCTTCCACTCCTCACACCCGGACTTGAAGTGTCAATATTCGACTTGTCGAACTTGCCGCGGGGCTTTTTCTTGTCGTCATCTCGCGCGGCCACCGCCACTCTCGTCGCCATTCTTGCCGCCGTTGTTGGAGCCCTCTCCTTTCTTCTTTTCTTCCCGGACCAGTGCCTCCAGCTGTGCGTGTGAGACCAGCATCAACTTCTTGCCATCATGACCGCGGTCTTGGTACCGCTCGGAATCGTTCTCCTCGAACGCCCGCAGCCGCCCAATGGCCTCGGCGACCGACATCTTCTTGACGTCGCCCCATTGCTCGATCGTCCCAATTATCGGCAGGAAGCGATCGGGACCGCCGTGAACAGCCGCTTGCCAACGGCGTGCTCCTGCAAGTTCTCGCCGAGAGCTTGAATTTCTCCAACAAGCGCGGTGAGTCGGCGCCCGAATGCGCCAACTTCTTCGCCAGCTTCCATGGTCCGCCTCTCGAAGCACCTTGTCAAGTGGCTGATGCGCGCTTGCATGACACGCTCGTCGCCGATGCGCATGGTGCGGATAGCCTCCCACGCCTCCTTTGCCGACTCGTACTCCAGGATCGACATCATCACGTCGTCGGGAACCGACTGCGAGATAGCAGCCATGGCTCCCTGATCTTTGGCCTCATCGACATCTTCTCCGGTGATCGCCGACCACACACCCATTGGCTTGAGGATGATCTTCATCTTCGCCGCCCACAAGTGATAATTACCTTCTGTCAGCTGCGGGTATTGGATCGGCACTCCGACGCTCCTTGCCGGCGCAGCCACGACGATCGTCCCATCGCCGGAGCCGCCGGCTACCAGCCTCTTGCTCGGCGGCGTGTACTTTTCGCCGCCACCTGCGTCGCTCTTCTTCGGTGACTGATCTCTCATCGCTACACACCGCCGCCGATTCACCTCCGGCCGGAACCAGGCTCTGAATACCAAGTGTTGGATCACAGGCCGGAGTACACACGCGTACACGGTGGAGGTAAAACGAGAGAGAGGAACACGAAGACGCTGGTGTTTTTGCGAGGCGCAACTGCGTCCTCTTCTCTGTTTCTTCTTCCTTTATGCTCTCTAACAGAACTGAAACATAAAACCAGTTCAGAACGGGTAAGTCGGCCGTGCCATCCCACGTCCACCCGATCGTCGCGGTGTTGCCATCACGCAAACATGCTGTCGTGCCATCCCACGATCCGCTTGCGGTGGCCTAGCTATCTAACAGAAAGTCCAAGTATACTACGCCAAGTCGTGAACAAACTCACGCTGCATGGCCCTATTATTCAGCTAAGAATCAACTACTTAGCGCGTATCTACACGTTGCAGTCACGTGCACGTACGAGCTAACCTTCAGAACGAATGCGTAAAGCTAATGACTAATGCAATATCTGAACCTGCCTTTGTAACACGATTTGCACCAACAGGAAAATAGCTAACTTTGGACAGGTCGGTAAGAGAAGGATTGGTTAGATCAGAAAGCAATCGAGCTACCTCGCCAGAAATTTATCAGCAGCTCACACCCTAGATCAGCGCCGCACCAAGTTTCAATACTTGAGGCACGGTCTCTGTAAGTTGGGTAATTTCTACAGGCTGAAGACCTGCTCTTTTCTCTATCATGATATCATCAGTTTCCTTCCATAGACTCTACGTGATGGATACGAAACGAGGCCACCAGCAACGTACATTACGTGCAGTCTCGAATACAAATCAATTCATTGCCGCAACCCGCAGGTATCATGCTTCCTCTTGATTGTTGTACTCCATTATGGAGCTTAATTTGCATATGTGTAGTTGTTTATTATTTTTTGTATTGAATTCATCACCACACTACTATAAACCTCTACATAGGTATATATTTATTGGCGGCAATTTTGGACGCTATAGAAACAATATTGCAAGCAGCTGACGAAATATCAAGCACTAGCACTAATGTACTTGGAAAGCCCTTCTTTATTTCATCAAATTTCCTCATGTACATATATCTCTGATCCAATAAATATGAATTTGATGATTTTAGGTGAGGCATATATATCTGTCCACATTCCATAAATCGACGTACTTGGTGACTAAAGTGAAGGATTTAAAAGCCTATTTTAGGCTCTACAAGGTTAGTTTCGATGTTCTACGAGGATTTAAAATACCACCACCAGTTTCTCAGTGAATTGTTCTTCATCTCTATCGTGCCCCTCTACCACCTCTCCTAGACTTCCAGAGTGCCGCGCCTCGCAGCATCCTACTTGAAGTGGCTACACCATCGACGGACATGGGTACCAACACACGTAGGTCCTTGAGGATGAGGTATGTACGACCTTCGTTCTATACATGGTGCTTTTCTTAGCTAGCAAATAGCGAGTAATGAATGCAGTGGTCGACTCCTACGAAACCTGAACATGATTCCTCACTACTATATTGGTGCACAATTATCCTACCTTGATCCAATTTTGTTTCGTCTATATCATAAGTTCTTTATATTCTGCCATTATTTGTATAAAGCATGGGTTTTTTTAATTCCCTTCTAATATATCGTGAATTTCATGCCTAGGTATAATACACATTAGAACAAGACCTTTATGTAGTTTTTGTTTTCTTTCTTTGTACATTATTATTTTTTGTATTTTTTATGAAGTCTGTTGATAAAGCATTATTTAGTGGGACGGAAGCCTTTTTCGGTAAAGCATTATTTAGATGTTATCTGTGGCCTCTGCTACCCGACCAACTACGTCTATGGCTGTCTCTCCTTTAGATGTTATGTTGTAATTTTTCAGTCTTCCCTTTTCTAGAGATGTTCAGGGTTGTGCACAAAAAGTAATCCAAGAACAATCATAATACTACAATGATAATGAAGGCATTAAATGTCCAATGTCCGCAACAATATGCTACTAGGATTGAAATTTCCCAAGAATGTGTGTGGTGTTAGATTGATGCTACAAGTACAAAATATGCCACTAATTTGATAATTCTGTGTAGGAAATTTCCAGCAACTATGTGTGTATTTATCTAAGTTAAAAAAAGATGTTCTTATCCCAGATAGCACAAACATCAACTTTGGCCAACTTGAATATAAATTAGGCGATCATTGTGTACAGCCGGTTGATTAGGTATATAATGTGACAGAATTATAATTGCAGCAAAGATCTACTTAAGAAAATACTGCGAGAGACAAACAATTCGCTAATATACATTCGACATCGTATGTGATTCCAAATTAAACTATACTATGCAAAGAGCGTCCAATCTTAAACCTAGAGAAAATAGCTATAAATTGCATAGTATAGGAATTCCCAGATATAACTATTATATGTAAGAACAAAATACAAGAAAAGAAAATGAGATATACTATGTACACCATATAGTAAAACATCCAGCCATCAACCTCGTAAGTCTCTTTTTTATTGTTAAATAACTCGATCCAATAGAGCCTAGATTGAAAGGATTGAAATAGTCAATCATTCACCCAATCGATAAACCTTAAATACTATTACCGAAAAAGGCTTTCGCCCCGCTTTATATATAAAGCACCAAACCACAAGGACCACGATACAAACTCACGCCACCACCGCACACGACACACACACCCAAGGCAAGATACAAGGGTGCCGGGCACCGCCACACCACCCCAACGACTACCAAGCCACTACAGATGCGCAAGGACGAACTGCTTGGAGCCACCAGAGACCTCCTCCTCCGAGGGGAGGTGAGACGGGAACGATGGAACCAGGACTCCAAGATGGTGCCTCCAAGAAGGGAACGACCACGATAGCCGCCACCATCCGATCCCAAAGATCGGGTTTTCACCCGGAGCAACTCGAAGGAGAAAGGCCACTGCGACGGAGCCTACAAGAAGGATATGGTGTCCACGGACGCTGCCACCGTCGACCAATACAAGATTGGGCAGACTCGGCTCCTCTGCAGTTGAATTATCACTGTACGGGTACTATAGCTTTAATATCTACCATCCATTGTAATCTGATGGTTTTCCTTAATCCTGTTAATCAATGGAAACAAAAACCTATTAGCTCGTGAGCTGCACTGCTTCGTTCTCATCGACGCCTGTTGCGGCCGGAAGTTCTTGGGGCGCCAGCGTGGAGGGCATGGCAGTGGTTGATGAAACCGTTCAAGGAGAGCGTGGCGGTCGAGGCGTGCTTGTCTCCTCGTCTGGTTGCTTCCTTCCTCCCTGTCCAGGTCACCCATGCTGCTCGGGAACATCGCCGCCGTCGTGTTCCTTATGGAGGTCGGTGGGAGGAGCCTCCATGTCTCCGTGTTGCTCATGGAGTATGCCATCGCCCTGCTGCCATCTTCCCCCATGTCCAAGTCGCCCGTGCTGCTCCGGAACATCACCGTCGCCGTGTTCCTCGTCGAGGTCGGCGAGAGGAGCCTCCATGTCTTCGTGGAGTATGTCGTTGCCCTGCTGCTCGTGGAGCATGTCGTCACCCTGCTGCTCGTGGAGCTGGCTGTCATAAGCAACGCCGTCGTGGTCATAAGCAGCACGGGATGCTGTATCCGCCGGCATCACCGCTGGCGTGGACGAACGCGGCTGTGGTGTGTCCGGCAGGAGCGGCACCTGCGTGCCCGGCAACCAGGTCAAGGAGGTGGAGCGAAAGAAAGAAGACGTCGGTTTGACAGAGACAAATGGGGAGAAATGAGAGCCTTCCGATTAGATTGAACGGTAGATTGTACAAGTAACTGTACCGGGTGCAGTAATAACATGACTGTAGAGGAGCCGAACCCAGATTGGGCAGGTAATGAACCCCAGCACGCCCACCCCTCCGAAGCAACCTAGCTCCGTCAACCACCAGCGACCACCCACCCGCGTGGCCGTGGCCACTCGCCCGCACCCGAGGCGCAAGTCCCGCCCACGAACTCCGTGCCTCCCGCCGCCGAGGCCGCCGCCCTGCATCCAGACACCCCCAAGACCGACCAAAGTGATCAGCTTGGGCCAAAGGGCCACTAGTAGAAAAGGGGGCAATGGTCCAGGCCGGGTCAGCCCATTAGTCCCGGTTCAATCCAGAACCGGGACCAATGGGGGCATTGGACCCGGTTCGTGAGCCCCGAGGGCCGGCCGGGCCATGTGGGCCATTGGTCCCGGTTCGGCTGGACCTATTGGTTCCGGTTAGTGGGACGAACCGGGAACAATGCGCCTCGCTCCTGGCCCACAACCATTGGTCCCGGTTGGTGTAGTGAACCGGGACCAAAGGCTGCCCTTTAGTCCCGGTTCGTGGCACGAACCGGGACCAATTAGTTGCCTATATCTACCCCTCGCCCACGAGCAGAGCACTTCCAGTGCTCTGTTTTTCGTGGCCGGCGAGGGGAGAGCTTTGTGGTGCTCTAGCTCACCTCCTATGCACACGAGGTGTTCGATGGAATGCCCGAGCCACACTACTTAAGCTTTCTCCTCTCCAAGCTCGACCTCCAAGCTCCATTTTCCTCAATATTTGTCTAGGTTTAGCGGTCTGTCACGTCCCATCTCCGTCTTCACCGCCGTCGATCGCCCGCGCCGATCTCGTCGCCGGCACCACCGTGGTGAGCCTCTTGTTCTTATCTTCTTTCTGAAAGGAAAAAAAATCTTACTTGTATATTTATATAGATACTTGTATAATTTTCTTACTTTTATTATTGCATCTTATATAGTGCGATGGTTTTGGTATCCGCCCCCGTCGGCCCTCGTCCTGTCTATGATTTAGATGTGGCATATATTATCTTTTCATAACTATTGGTTCATTTATTGTTTATGACAATTATGCCGACCAACGTGACATAGATTTTATTTATCTAGGAGGTTGTTGAACCGGAAATTCCAACCGACCCTATTGTCGAGAGGTTAAATTTAGTTGAAGAAGAAAAAAATTTGTTGAAGGCAAAAATTAGAAAATTGAGGAGGAGAAGATGATATTGGAGTTGCATGTTGCGGATGTCGTCGATGATCACAAGATCAAGATGGATGCAATGCGCTTGAAGATTAGAAAGATTAGAAAATATGCCATTCATACCGAGGCTTGTTATCATTATGCCGTTGGATCAGTTGTTACATTGGTTGCGATTATGATCGCATTTGTTTTCGCATTGAAATGTTTTACATAGTTTCAGTGTATGGTTTAATTAATTTAGATGCTTTGCAGAGCTTTATGTTGTTAGATGAGAACTATGTATGTACTTTGGTTTTAATGTGATGATGAACTTCTATTAATTTGGTCACTTAATTATCTATTCATGATGTTCTGTAATGATTTTTGACACACTTAATTATATATAATGCACGCAGATGAACCGGCAATGGATGTACGGTTCAAGACACACCTTCGAGTACATTAAGGGCGTGCATGATTTTCTCGAAGTGGCTGAGGCAAAGAAGCAGAATGGTTTTATGTGTTGTCCATGCCCTATATGTGGGAATACGAAGTCTTACTCTGACCGGAAAATCCTCCACACCCACCTGCTTTACAAGGGTTTCATGTCACACTATAATGTTTGGACGAGGCACGGAGAAATAGGGGTTATGATGGAAGATGGCGAAGAAGAAGAGTACGATGACAACTATGTGCCCCCTGAATACGGTGATGCTCCTGAAGATCAAGAGGAACCAGACGATGTGCACGATGATGCTGCAACGGGCGAAGCTGCTGAAGATCAAGAGGAACCAGACGATGTGCCCGATGATGATGATCTCCGCCGGGTCATTGTCGATGCAAGGACGCAATGCGAAAGTCAAAAGGAGAAGCTGAAGTACACATCGTTGCGAAGATGGCAACACAAAGCTCGGTACCGTACTGGAATTGCTGCAGTGGAAGGCAGAGAATCCTGTGCCTGACAAAGGATTTGAGAAGCTACTGAAAATATTGAAGAAGAAGTTTCCAATGGATAATGAATTGCCCGACAGTACATACGCATCAAAGAAGGTCGTATGCCTTCTAGGATTGGAGGTGCAGAAGATACAGGCATGCCCTAATGACTGCATCCTCTTCCGTGGTGCGTACAAGGATCTGAACGCATGCCCGGTATGCGGTGCATTACGGTATAAGATCAGACGAGATGACCCTGGTGATGTTGACGGCGAGCCCCCCAGGAAGAGGGTTCCTGCGAAGGTGATGTGGTATGCTCCTATAATACCACGGTTGAAACGTCTGTTCAGAAATGGAGAGCATGCCAAGTTGATGCGATGGCACAGTGAGGACCGTAAGAAAGATGGGAAGTTGAGAGCACCCGCTGACGGGTCGCAGTGGAGAAAAATCGAGAGAAAGTATTAGGATGAGTTTGCAAGTGAGCCAAGGAACGTATGGTTTGCTTTAAACGCGAATGACATTAATCCTTTCGGGGAGCAGAGCAGCAATCACAGCACCTGGCCCGTGACTCTATGTATGTATAACCTTCCTCCTTGGATGTGCATGAAGCGGAAGTTCATTATGATGCCAGTTCTCATCCAAGGCCCTAAGCAACCCGGCAACGACATTGATGTGTTCCTAAGGCCATTAGTTGAATAACTTTTACAGCTGTGGAATGGAAACGGTGTACGTACGTGGGATGAGCACAAACAGGAGGAATTTAACCTAAAGGCATTGTTTTTCGTGACCATCAACGATTGGCCCGCTCTCAGTAACCTTTCAGGACAGACAAACAAGGGATACTATGCATGCATGTACTGTTTACTTGACACCGATAGTATATACCTCGCAAGCTGCAGGAAGAATGTGTACCTGGGCCATCGTCGATTTCTTCCGACCAACCATCAATGTCGAAAGAAAGGCAAGCATTTCAAAGGCGAGGCAGATCACCGGAAGAAGCCCTCCATGCGTACCGGTGATCACGTACTTGCTATGGTCAATGATTTACACGTAATCTTTGGAAAGGGTCTCGGCGCACTAGCTGTTCCGAGTGACGCAGGGGGACACGCACCCATGTGGAAGAAGAAATCTATATTTTGGGACCTACCCTACTGGAAAGACCTAGAGGTCCGCTCTTCGATCGACGTGATGCATGTGACGAAGAACCTTTGCGTGAATCTGCTAGGCTTCTTGGGCGTGTATGGGAAGACAAAAGATACAGCTGAGGCACGGGAGGACCTACAACGTTTGCACGAAAAAGACGGCATGCCTCCAAAGCAGTATGAAGGTCCTGCCAGCTATGCTCTTACCAAAGAAGAGAAGGAAATTTTCTTTGAATGCCTGCTTAGTATGAAGGTCCCGACTGGCTTCTCGTCTAATATAAAAGGAATAATAAATATGGCAGACAAAAAGTTTCAGAACCTAAAGTCTCATGACTGCCACGTGATTATGACGCAACTGCTTCCGGTTGGATTGAGGGGGCTTCTACCGAAAAACGTCCGATTAGCCATTGTGAAGCTATGTGCATTCCTCAATGCAATCTCTCAGAAGTTGATCGATCCAGAAATCATACCAAGGCTAAGGAGTGATGTGGTGCAATGTCTTGTCAGTTTCGAGCTGGTGTTCCCACCATCCTTCTTCAATATCATGACGCACGTCCTAGTTCATCTAGTTGACAAGATTGTCATTTTGGGCCCCGTATTTCTATACAATATGAACCCCTTTGAGAGGTTCATGGGAGTCCTAAAGAAATATGTCCGTAACCGTGCTAGGCCAGAAGGAAGCATCTCCATGGGCCATTAAACAGAGGATGTCATCGGGTTTTGTGTTGACTTCATTCCTGGCCTTAAGAAGATAGGTCTCCCTAAATCGCGATATGAGGGGAGACTGACTGGAAAAGGCACGCTTGGAAGGGACTCAATAATATGCAGGGACGGATATTCTTGGTCTCAAGCACACTACACAGTTCTACAGAACTTTACCTTGGTGACCCCGTATGTCGATGAACACAAGAACAGTCTGCGCTCCAAACACCCGGAGCAGTGCGACGACTGGATTACATGTGAACACATCAGGACTTTTAGCAGTTGGTTGGAAGCATGTATCAGAGGTGACAACACTGTTTGTGATGAGCTGTACTTGTTGTCCATTGGACCATCTTTAACTGTATTGATTTGGAAAGGATACGAGATAAATGGGAATACATTTTACACGATTGACCAAGATCAAAAGAGCACCAACCAAAACAGCGGTGTCCGGTTATGGTTACATAGTGGACATATGGGAACTTGACTACGGACATGATTTTAAGGTCCCTTTGTTTAAGTGCAAATGGGTCAATGTGTCAGGAGGCGGGGTACAGGTAGACCCACAGTACGGAATGACAACAGTGGATCTGAAAAATCTTGGGTACACTGATGAACCGTTCGTCCTAGCCAATGATGTGGCACAGGTTATCTATGTGAAGGACATGTCTACCAGACCGAGAAAGAGAAAAGATAAGGAAGCGAATACATCATACGATGAGCCAAAGCGCCACATAGTTCTTTCAGGAAAAAGGGACATCATGGGAGTGGAGGACAAGACAGACATGTCTGAAGATTATGAAAAGTTTCATGAAATTCCTCCCTTCAAAGTCAAGGCTGACCCCAGCATCCTGATAAACGATGAAGATTATCCATGGTTACGGCGCAATAAGAAAATGACACAAGCAAAGAAAAAGTGAAGACTTTCTCCCGCAACTATTATGATACCATGCCAACTTTGTAACTGACGAGTATGATACCATTGTCCGTTTTGTACATGCACATGCTATGTGGGTCAATTTATGATACCATGCCAACTTTCAACCTTTTCATAGTTCATTTGAAATGCTTTAATGTCTTATGGTTCGGCCCTCGTAATAATTAAAAATAGCAACAATAAGTATTTTGTTGTAAGTAGAAACAAAATAAAATAAATAAAGCAAGAAAGAAAACAAAAAAACAAAAAAAGTGTTTTCAAATTTGAAAACTAATGGCACTAACAGAAAGTTTATAATTTTCCTAAAACTAAAAGCAAAAACAAATAAAAAATAAAGAAAAAAACGAAAGAAAATAAATAATGCATAAAACAAAAGAAAAAAACAACAATAAGCATTTTGTTGTAAGTAGAAACAAAATAAAATAAATAAAGCAAGAAAGAAAACTAAAAAACAAAAAAAGTGTTTTCAAATTTGAAAACTAATGGCACTAACAGAAAGTTTATAATTTTCCTAAAACTAAAAGCAAAATCAACTAAAAAAATAAAGCAAAAAATAAAAGAAAATAAATAATGCAGAAAACAAAACAAAAAAACTTGAAAAAAATAAATATAGCAACAATAAGTAAAGAAAACAAAAAAACAAAAAAAAATGCCTCCTACTGGGCCCCCACGGCGTGAATACGACTAGAAACCCTACTATGGGCCAGAATTCAGGCCCGCAGTAGGCCCAGAAGGCCCATCAGGCAAAGCAATAGCAAGTAGGCCCGAAAGCCTGCGGTGGAGAGGAGCTCGAGAGGGGTGCGACAGTGGGGTTATAAACCACTGCGCGCCCCTCTTGACTAGCGAGGTGGGACTAAACTTTGGCCCCGAGGCGGGCAGCACAGAGGCCTTTGGTCCCGGTTGGTGGCACCAACCGGGACTAAATGGTGCATTAGTCCCGGTTGTTGCCACGAATCGGGACCAATGCCCTTCGTATATATACAACACTTAGCAGTTTTTACGAAAATCCATCTGTTTCTTCTCGCCTCGACGCCTTCTGCTCCTCGTCACCGTCGCCGCCGAGCCCTGCCCCGATGCCGTCAGGCTGGTTCACCTCGCCGTTGCCGCCGCCGAGCCACAGCCCCGACACCGCCGCCCCTGCCGGCCCCGACCCCGTCGCCGTCGCCGCGCGCGCCGCCCCTGCCCCGACCCCGTCGCCGCGCGCGCCACCCGTTCCCCGACCCCGTCGCCGTCGCCGCGCGCGCCGCCCCTTCGCTGACCCCGTCGCCGTCGCCACGCGCGCCGCCCCTTCCCCAACCCCGTCGCTGTCGCCCCGACCACACGCCGCCGCCTTCGGTCCGGCCGCCGGCGCCCTTTCCTCTTATTTTTTGTGCATTTTATGTATATGTTCTCTGTGTATATATGTATATGTTCTCTCTGTATATATGTTCATATATGCAAAAGTTAGATTTTAGAAAAACTTTATATATGCAAAAATTTATACATATATGTAAGTATATATGTATGTATAGATGTATGTATGTGGATACATGAGGGGGGTCGATATACCCCCTCTCCGATAGCATTTTTGTGCATTTTAGGTTAGTGTATATATATGTTGATGTATATATGCAAAAGATAGATTTTTAGAAAAAATACTATTTTTTCTGTTGATGATATGATGATGTTTTTTTTTCATATATGCATTTTTTCATATATGTATTATTTTTTTAAGTTGTTAGTAGATATCGATTTTAGGTTAGTGCATTTTAGGTTAGTGTAGAGGAGAAATTTAAAGTAAAATAAGGAAAACAAAGAAAAGAGGAAGAAGGAAGAAGGAAGAAAGAAGAAGAAAAAGAATGAGAGGAAAAAGGAAAATAAGAATATGAAGAAGAGGAGAGGAAGAAGAGGAGAAATAAATAAGAAGAGGAAAAAAGAAGAAAAAGAAGAGCAGAAGAAGAAAGGAATAGAGGAGAAGAAGAAAAAATTGAAAAAAAAATCTATTTTTTCTGCTTCTCCTCTATTCCTTTCTTCTTCTCCTCTTTTTTTCTTCTTCTTCTTCCTTCTTCCTTCTTCCTCTTTTCTTCCTTTTCCTTAATTATTTTCCTTTCTCGTTGTTGTCGCGTCGTTGTCGATATAACCCCCTCGAGATAACTTCGACATGAGGGGCGGTCGATATAAATACCCCCCCTCGGCCCTCTCGCTCGACCAAAACTCTCGAGGACACCCAAATCCTAGAGAGAAAACGATGTTGGTCTCCTACCCCCTCCCGCCGCGCCCCTACCTGACAAATTAACTCTCTCGAAGCGTTGTTGTGTCGAGGCGACCCCAAACCCTAGAGAAGCAGCGTCGAGGCCACTAACATGATTCTTTATTGTGATTAGCTGGCTAGTTCTACGTTTGCCACTACTTCCATCTGTACCATATATAAACATGTTGTAAATATTTGCAGAAACTATGGAGCACTGCCGAGACGAAGAAACAGAAGCGTTATTGAGGGACATAATCTCAAATGGAAGGGATGAAGTTACGTCATTTCTCCTTGACACCGTTGTTGGTCAGCTGGAAGAACGGGGTGAAGAAGAGGGCTATGTTCATGATGGCTTCGGCCCATTAATGTCGGTACAAGAACATGCCCGGCTAGGTATATATATATTAGTTAAGCCCGTGCTGACTAGTTAATTGATGCTTCCATTGTTTTGGTATATGTACACATATTAATTACTCTCTTCTTTCTTCCTTATAATTTCTAGCCCTCCAGATCGAGCACAACTTCGGTTAGGAGACGAGGCCCGAAGAAAAAGTTGAGCTCGAATGAAAAGTTTGAGATCATAGAAATCGCGCCCGACGGCGAACCGATTGAACCCATCCGGACAAGGAAGGCATTTTCTTCTCAGTGCGGGGTTCTTGTTAGGGAGAAGATCCCGATCAGCATCCAGCAATGGTATAAGCCTAAGGAGGAAGACCCTGAGGTGTCTTATGTCAATGATACGCAGAAAGAATATCTTTGGACTGAGCTGAAGGCAAATTTCACCCTACCGCCAGAGGAGGATCCGGAGAAGCCAGTTAAAGAGGAATTAATCAAGTCTTGTGCTCTTAAGAAGATGGCAACCCTAATGAGGAGGTGGAGGAAAGAGCTGAACCAGTTTGTCAAAAATAAAAAGACACCAGAATTCATCAGCAAATATGAGAAGATCAAAGATCACTGGCCCGCATTTGTGGCCCACAAGACATCGGAAAAGAGTAAGAAGATGTCGGAGACAAACAAGAAAAATGCTGCGAAGAAGACGCTTCACCATCGCACGGGTTCAGGTGGCTACCTGCAAGCCCGGCCTAAGTGGTCCAAGGCTGAGAATGATCTGCTTGAAAAAGGGATCGAACCAGAGACAATAAGGTGGCCAGACCGTTGCCGGACGTGGTTCTTCGGGTCTGGCGGAACCTTGGACCCTGTAATAGGGTTTTGCCAGTGGACGGACGAGCAACTGGAAATACCAGTCAAGAACCTTTGACACTATATCGATGCAGCGCAGCGAGGGACGTTCCTTCCAAACAGGGAGAAGGACGAGCTCACAATGGCCCTTGGGAATCCTGAGCACCCTGGACAGACACGAGGCACGCCAGGCTCCATTCCGTGGAAGGTTGGTTTTCCGGATGCAGGGGGTTACAAAACCCACGAGAGGAGGAAGAAACTGGAGCAGGACCATTTGCAGGCGCTGCACCAAAGGGTAATGGGGCTAGAGGATCGAGAAAAGGAATGAGAAGCAGCAGATCGCAGCAAACGACCTGCCGAAGCTTCCCCCGAAGCCACCCCGCCATCTCAGCCGAGAAGCAGCGTGGCTTCCACCGAGCTGCTTCAGCCGGAGTATGTCTTGACGGCTCCTGCCAGCTATCCCGTGGATGGTATCACGGAGTCTCAAACTTGCCACATGATGGCGCGATGGATGACTTTGAAGGTCAAGGCGGCTGTTGGCCAAGTTTATCCTAGTGGACCCAACACAACTTATCACTGCCAGCCGATTCAAAAAGGATATGCTAAGGTGATGGTGGATGAAATAACAGAGGGATTTGAGGACCTCGTGCTTGACCACCCTACCGGTGAAGGGGAGACTAGGCTGGGTTCTTCTCTGAAGACTCCATGCCTATGGAAGAAGGAGCTCATCAACCTTTTGAACTGGACGCCTCCGCCTCCTCCTCCTGCTCCGGCGAGTCAGGGCACTCTGCCTCCTCCACCGCGTCCTCCTCCGGCGAGTGACGATCAGGGCACGCGTGGCGGCACTCCGCCTCCTCCGGCACATGGCGGCACTCCGCCTCCTTCTCCGCCTGCGCCGGCGCTCCCGAGCAACCAGCAGCATCCTCCTTCTCCGCCTCGCCAGCAAGGGCGGAAGAGACCCGCCGCCGCCCCGGCTGCTCCGGCGCGTCGTACTCCTTCTCCTCCGCCTCGTAAGCAAGCACGAAAGAAGATAGACGCCGCAGCCGCTCTGTCTGCTCCGGCGTCTAGCAGCACAACCAGAGGTGGGAGGCAATACAAATACGATCCATCATCTCTCAAGCCTCTAGAGAAGTTACCGTACGAGAGGTCCAAGGAGGAAAACGATACGATTGTGCGGACCCATGTGAAGGACTTCTTTGAAGGGGTGAAAGCAAAGAGACATCCACCTCCGGAGGAGAAGGTAGATCCGGTGAAAGCAAAGCGCACTATCGATACCCTGAGGAAACCACCAAAGTCTCCGCCGAGAACCAACTATGAGCGCATTACTGAACAGACATATCTCCAAGCCCAGCGGTCGGGAACTACTGTCAGTGCTAAAAGGTCAAAAGAACGAGCAAAGGGGAAAAAATTGCCCAGCTCGGCGAACAAGCACAGCAATCGTGCCCCCCGCTCAATGTGTCTAATGCTCCGGGGACGGTGGCCGGTTATGGCAATCTTGACGATTACCTGCCTGACGATGCACTTCCTGATTTCTTGGAGGTGGACGAACACAGATACGAGTACGGGAAGCCTCTCGTCAAAGATGAAAAATCTCTGACAACAATGATGCGAAGATTTCATAATTGGTACATGGAAACCTGCAGAGAGTCTGAGGGTAAGAATGCTTTGTATCTGTATATTAAAGAGGAGCACGATCTCGTTGCAAATGATCTGTTGAGTGTTCCATTTGAAGAGTTCTTCGAGTTCTTCAATCAAAAGGCCCTCGATAAATTAATGGTCTTTTGCTACTGCCTGTAAGTACTATTTCTGTCATTAAGTCTCTATATATAGCTCGGCTCTTTCATTGCATGTATTTATAATTAATTATCCTCAATATATTATGCAGATTGAAGATCGTCGAGTGCAAAAAACAAGAAATTTATGATATTGGGTTCATTAACACAAATATCATAGATGTATTTCTGGTTGAAAAGAACGTCAAAGAGGCCGAGGACAACTTGCTACAATCGTTGATCAAAAATCAAAACAAAGATACCATACTCTTTCCTTACAACGGCCCGTGAGTGTTACTGTCGTGTGCATATTCGGTTTCCCTTATTACTCAAGCGAGCTTATAGTAATGTAATTGATGAGTTATGCATGCGTGCGCATGTACCACTATATTCTTCTAGAGATTAAGCTTGAGCGTGGACTAGTAACCGTCTTAGACTCGAGACGGAAAGATCCCAAATCCTATGCGGACATCACTGAAATGCTCAGCAAGTAAATTCAATCGATCATTATCGCACCATATCGGCAACTTTTTGTTCATTTCCTGATATCTCAAGTAATAATAATAATTTTCTTTGTCTTGCAGAGTATGGAAACAGTTCACCGCATAAGCTCCGGGACTGCCGAAGGAGCTGACATATAAATGGCCGAAAGTAAGTACTACTGGCTAGCTAGTTGCGCGCATCTCCCGTTGATTCTATAGCTATACTTTCATCAATGCCATTTATAATGCTTCATTATCAGTTTGATTGACCTCTATTTCTCGTAAAGTGCTTATGGCAGGAGGAAGGGAATGATTTCTGTGGATACTACGTGTGCGAGTTCATCCACACCGCGACTTTGAAAAACAAGCGGGGCTACTCTCAAAGACAATATGAAGTGCGTAAACAATAATATTCACAATTTCATTTTATTACACCATCATTTCTGTTGAGTTTCATTCATATATATATGTATTAATTAACCCCCTTCTTTAAATTAGACGTGGCAGATGCGGAATGAACTCCTAGAACCAGATCGCATGAAAGCAATTCAAGAGGAATTGGCGGGATTCTTTCTTAACCACGTCATCAGTAAAACCGGAGAATACCATGTGGAAATTGATTTCAAATGCTAGCTAGGGGTTTGTAATTATAAGAGATCTTATACATATTGTACATGTATGTAGCCAGTAGCATCGGATAAATGATACAAAAACTTGTTGTTTGACCAACCTCTCAGAGAAGGAGAGGTCGATCGATCACTTCTCTCGGTATCCATGACGAACTTCTGTACTGAATGGTTCTCTCGATCACTTATGTATATATAGTACGTAGCGTCCAAGCACGGACATAAGAGAGGACACTTCTCTCTATTAATTAGCAAGCTAACACAATATATGAAACACCTAAATTAACCCCCCAAAACCCCCAACCTCCCCTCCTTTAAAAAAAACAAAAACCCCAGCCACTGGAATGCTGACGCGTGGATGCCTTTTGGTCCCGGTTGGAGCCACCAACCGGGACCAAAGGCCCCCTGACTGGGCTCGGCGCACAGGGTCACGTGGAGGCACATTGGTCCCGGTTCTAGTTTGAACCGGGACTTATGGGTGGAGGTATTAGTAACGGCCCATTAGTCCCGATTCATGAACCGGGACTAAAGGCCCTTACGAACCGGGACTATTAGGTGTTTTTCTACTAGTGGGCGCACCCGACCGAAGAAACCGCGGCATACATCCCGCCTCGAACAACGCCGGAGTTGCGTCCGCCCACACCAAGGCACAATTGTGAATAGTAGTTGTGCCTACAGTAATCACAATCTAAACATATCACATATAGTAGTATCTTAATATTTTATATTTAAAGCGCATTACAAGAAAACAAGGAAATATTTTTGAAAATCTCGCGAAAATAAAAAAACACAGCAAGCTGATCAATTGATCTTTGTAATTGTGCGTAAACATATCATATTAAGTCATCAATCCGGTGGTATGACAACACTACTAACGAGAATGTATTGATGACCGGCTCAAAAAGATACCGGTGGTGCAATGGGATTGTAAAATATTAACCCGGTGAACAAGGACACGGTAAGAAAAGGTAATGCAAAAAAGTGAATCAACATAATAATACATAAAACAAAAAATATTAGTCTGTGTAATTATGGGGTTGCCCGCACATTTGCTAGGGCCACTGAGCTAGTTGCAATAACAGAATGTTGAGGGTAGCTCAAATGTCAGTACAACAATAAAAGAAGCTAATTATTATGTTCAAGTGTATGATGAGAGAGAGGAATAAGGAATTGCTTTGGTAGCGTGATGCGGTGGTGCTTCACCCTTTTGTTGTAGACACTCATGACGTAAATCATCTACAGTTTACAAACAGAATAATTGGATTAAAGGTGATGTTGAGAAGAAGGAAGTGCAAGCATGTAGGAACAGAAGAGCTACGCATCCATGGCCATGGTCCCTCTTGAGGCCCCTGTCCTCAACCCTGCAGTTGCCATCGATATGCAGGGACTTGATGGGGAGCTTGGGCATCTTGTCCTGTAGAGCTTAGGCTTAGGTGCACCCCCTTATCTAGCCATCCATCTCTGCATCGTGATTCATGCAACAACTTTTTTCTTTTTAGTTTCTTCCAAATAAAACAACATATGAACTTCAAGCTTTGCAGCACAACAAAACATTCTAACTAGAATGTGGGAAAAAAATTCAGATTTTTCGTGCATCATAAGTACTAGAAATAACATTTTTGAATAAAGAAAATCCCATTTTGTATATTTATGTTGGTCAAAAAATCTGTAAGTTTTTTCTCTCATTGTAGTAAGAATGTTTTGCTATCTTGCAAAGTTTGAAGTTCATATGTTGTTTTATGTGGAAGCAACAAAAAAGAGAAAATTTCATGCAGTAAGTTAGTTGTCTAGCACGGATCTCAAAGCTATACTGGATGGTATGGATAGGAGGTGTCCATGAACGTAAGCTCTAAAAATCCGCGTCCCTGGGGCTTACCTTGAAATACGACAGCAACTATGCGGGTCTCCAGCACAAAGTAGCCCATGTGGATGAAGAAGCGTCTGATCGTGCGACGACCATACACACCCCTCGTAGATCACGGGCGACGAAGAAGATGGCATCTTGAGGACGAGACCGGGGCCTACCAGGACGTATGGCTGGACGAAGACTTCATGACGCCGGGGCGCCGGCACCGCGGAACGGCCGCAGGCAGTGCATATGAGCCAGCAGCGGGCGACAACAATGTTGGCCTAGACCCGACGTCGAGTATTTTCCGACAACGGTGATGATCGATAACAGACAAAGACAAAGCAAGACTGGCTTGTGATAGACCACCCTCTGTGTAAAGCTAGCCTCAAGCTAGCAATCTACCCTTCCTTGGACTTGTGGTACTAATACTAGTACTGGCCGTAACAATCACACACACGTACGTAGGCAACCTAGCAATCAATCTATGCTTTGATCAATTGGACACAAGCAACGCACGCGAGATTGTATGGCCACAGGCTCGTATCGAGCCTGTTGTAATTCTGTATTACTTTTCCACGATCGATCTTTACAGGGGGTATAGGTACATATATATAGCAGCTAAACAGTAGCTATCATAGTCCTACTCGGTAAGATGGTTAGAATCCTACATGGACACATACATAGACATGCATGCAACCGGTGTAGGATCTGAGAAGTATGTCTAGAGGGGGGGTGACTAGACTATACTTGACCAATTAAAAACTTAGCCTTTTCCCAATTTTAGTCTTTGGCAGATTTTAGCTTTCTTAGCACAAGTCAAGCAATATTCACACAATTCAAGCAAGAATGCAAAGAGTATATGAGCAGCGGAAAGTAAAGCATGCAACTTACAAGAATGTAAAGGGAAGGGTTTGGAGATTTCAAACGCAATTTGGAGACCCGGAGCTTTTTGAGCCGTGGTTCTGATAGGTGGTGCTATCGTACATCCACGTTTATGGAGACTTCAATCCACAAAGGGTAACGGTTGCGCGAGTCCACGGAGGGCTCCACCCACGAAGGGTCCACGAAGAAGCAACCTTGTCTATCCCACCATGGCCATCGCCCATGAAGGACTTGCCTCACTAGCGGTAGATCTTCACGAAGTAGGCGATCTCCTTGCCCTTACAAACTCTTTGGTTCAACTCCACAATCTAGTCGGAGGCTCCCAAGTGACACCTAGCCAATCTAGGAGACACCACTCTTCAAGAAGTAACAAATGGTGTGTTAATGATGAACTCCTTGCTCTTGTGCTTCAAATGATAGTCTCCCCAACACTCAACTCTCTTTCACAGGATTTGGATTTGGTGGAAAGAAAATTTGAGTGGAAAGCAACTTGGGGAAGTCTAGAGATCAAGATTCATATGGTAGGAATGGAATATCTTGACCTCAACACATGAGTAGGTGGTTCTCTCTCAGAAATGGTAAGTTGGAAGTGTATGCTTATTCTGATGGCTCTCTCCATGAATAAAGAGGAGGTGGAGGGGTATATATAGCCTCCACACAAAATCTAACCGTTACACACAATTTACCAATCTCGGTGGGACCGAATAACAAACTCGGTCAGACCGATTTAGTAAACCTAGTGACCGTTAGGATTTTCGGTGGGACCGACATGCAACTCGGTAAGACCGATATGGGTAGGGTTAGGGCATAATGTAATCTCGGTGAGACCGATTACTCAAACTCGGTGAGACCGATTTTGGTAATAAGCTAACTAGAGAGTTGGTCAGGCAAACTCGGTGGGACCGATCACTCAAACTCGGTGAGACCGATTTTGGTAATAAGTTAACCAGAGAGTTTGCATTGTAATCTCGGTAGTATGGATTACTCAATCTCGGTAAGACCGATTTTGATAATGGACATACACAGAGAGATTACAATCCCATCTCGGTGAGACCGAGATCCCTATCGGTGAGACCGATTTGCCTAGGGTTTGTGGAAGTGGTTATGACATCTGAACTCGATGGCGCCGGATAGAAAGAATCGGTGGGGCCGAGTTTGACTTTAGGTTTAGGTCAGGTGTGCATATGGGAAAGTAGTTGAGGGTTTTTGGAGCATATCACTAAGCACTGTGGAGCAAGAAACTCATTAAACAACCCCTTATCCCTCCTTGATAGTATTGGCTTTTCCTATAGACTCAATGTGATCTTGGATCACTAAAATGTAAAATGCAGAGTCTTGACCTAGGAGATTGAGCCAATCCTTTGTCCTTAGCGTCTTGAAGGGGTTCCACATCCTTTAGTCTATGCCACTCTATTATTGAACTTGTCTGAAATATACTAGGTAAAAGTGTTAGTCCAACAAAAGATATGTTGACATTAATTACCAAAACCACCCAGGGAGCACTTGTGCTTTTAATCTCCCCCTTTTTGGTAATTGATGACAACATACATCAAGCCTTAGATAAAGATAAAGGGAATAGCAGGTAAAGCTTTGGAAAGACATGCAACAAGCATAGGCTCCCCCCTACATGTATGCAATCATGTGAATATGGATATAGAAGCATGTGAATGCATGAACATGACAGAGTAAACAATGTGTTACATGTATCTTGGCCATATGCATCAGAGCAAAAATAGCAACATATGTGTATGTGGGAGATGTACCTTCATGCTCATGAGTCCTTCTTGCAAACAATATGTACACATGACTGTGATGCATATACTTACCTTGTGGTCTTGAGTTGGCTTAGGATGGAATGAACCTGCGTAAACAAGGTTAGATAACACAGATACACCTACTAGCCAGAGCAAACAGAAGAAACCACAAGAATGCCAAGACTGGGATGACATGTAGAGAGTGAGTACTAAGTACCACATAGACATGTCCCCAAAGATAAAGATATGCAACGAATTTAAACGATTTCTTTCCCTTAGATGTCTTGCTCCCCCTGAATCTAGCATGGGATACTGGGAGAAGATAGGGAACAAAAAATCAGAGCTCAAGGAAACAAATGAACAGAGCTAATGCAAATAAGCACATATGAACATGTCTTTCCCCTCAAGAAGACATGTGGCATCTCTCCTCTTGAACACCAAGCATCTGGGATCCTTGAGAATTACTCTCTTCTTGAGTATTCTCTCCCCCAGGAGATCTCTCTCTCCCCCTTTGAAAGTGATAAGCTTTGATGTGATCTCTCTCTCCCCCTTTGACATCAATTTCCAAGAAGGGACTTTTGGAATTTGTCGTGAATGGGTTTGATCCTCGAGCCACAGCACAAAGCACTGATAAAAATGTGATGCTTGTAGAGGACAAGATTCATTGAGTGGAGCTGGATCATAAGTAAAGACGAATAAGTGGCAAAATGTTTTTCCTGTTGTGAAGTCTGTGGCACCGAGTGGTATGCTTCGGTTGCACCGAGAGGATTCGGTTAGACCGAAAACAACAAACCAGTGAGACCGAGTTCATCGCAGAGAAAACACCTGTCACCTCAGCTCACTAGACTAGTAAGATCTCACAATGATTTGCAAGGAATTAACTGAATGATATTCAATGAATTGGATGCAGGAAATGCAGAACAAACAGAAAAGAAGGAAATCTAGTTGAAGTTTTTTTTTGAAAGGGGAAACAAATATGCATGAGACAAATGCAAGATCATAGAAAGGAACACAAGAGAACTTCATCTAGAATTGGTCGGCGACAAAGTCACCTATGTTAGAGCATATTGACTTAGGATTCAAGTGAGATCACTTGATTATAGGTCATACTCATCGTTTTAGCTCAAAATGGGGTTACCATCTTTCGTTTCAGCATCTTGATGTATTCACATCTTGTCGAGTTGCTTTAACTCATGTCTTGTAGTAAAGCTTCTCTAAGATGAAAAAACATACCTTGGGTGGTGGTGTTGATCATGTAGTTGAACTTGTGTGGGTTGCTCAAGGTTGATGTAGCTCATCAAGAGTTGGGAGAGCCACTTGGAATTTGAGTTCATGTACCTACATGGGTTAGTTCTTGCAAGGAAGTGCACTTGTGTATCCAAAATAGCAATCATGAAACTCAACATAGTATTTGTCAAAGGATATGTTCGAATGGTTCCGTGCTTCCTTGTCCTCAACCACCATGGTGTAGAGACTTGGTGATGTAGAGATTGCTCAAGATATGAGTAGGTTACAATCTCATGGAATTTGATTCAACCAAGTACCTACATGGGTTAGATAACATGCAAGGTGCAAATATATCCAGGACATAGGATTTTCATCATAAGAGAAATATCAAGGATTAGTCTTAAGCTCATGTCTTGCATGTATCCAATTGAGTTTATACTCCAAGTTTGAAGCATCAATGATGTTCAATTCTCTTCTCAACCTGCAAAAGACTTTCTCATCAAGTGGTTTAGTGAAAATATCTACTAATTGTTTTTCGGTGCGAACATGCTTAAGATTAATGTCACCCTTAGCAACATGATCTCGAATGAAATGATGACGAACTTCAATATGCTTAGTTTGAGAGTGTTGCACGGGATTGTGAGCAATCTTGATAGCACTTTCATTGTCACAAACTAATGGGACATGTTTCACATATATCCCATAATCTTTAAGAGTTTGGGTCATTCAAAGTAATTGAGCACAACATGAACCAGCGGCAATGTATTCTGCTTCGGCGGTGGATAAGGATACCGAGTTTTGTTTCTTGGAAGACCAAGACACAAGAGATCTACCAAGGAATTGACAAGTACCCGAAGTGAACTTTCTATCAATCTTGTCTCCGGCATAGTCTGAGGCGGAGTAGCCAACAAGATCGAAAGAGGCCCTCTTAGGATATCAAATGCCAAAATTTGGCGTATGAATTAAATATCTCACTATCCTTTTCACGGCCTTAAGATGACACTCCTTAGGTGCATCTTGATATCTTGCACATATGCACACACTTAGCATAATATCGGGATGTGAAGCACATAGGTATAACAATGAACCAATCATAGAGCGATAAACCTTTTGATAAACCGGTTCACCATCTTTGGTCAAATCAAGATGTCCACTAGTAGGCATGGGTGTAGACATACCTTTGCATTCTTGCATGTTGAACTTCTTGAATAAGTCCTTAGTGTACTTTGTTTGAGAGACAAAATTACCTTCCTTAGTTTGCTTGATTTGCAACCCAAGAAAGATTTTGAGTTCACTCATCATTGACATCTCAAACTTTTCCGACATTAGCTTTCCAAACTTCTCACTAAAATGAGGGTTAGTTGATCCAAATATAATATCATCAACATAAATTTGGCATACAAATAATTCTCCATTAACCCTTTTAGTAAAAAGTGTAGAATCAATTTTCCCAATTTCAAAGCCTTTTTCAATAAGGAACTTGGTTAAGCATTTGTACCAAGCTCTAGGAGCTTGTTTAAGATCATAAAGAGCTTTGCGAAGTTTGTAAACATGATTGGGTTTCTTAGGATTGATAAATCCGGGAGGTTGTTTAACATAAACTTCCTCCTCTATTTCACCATTTAGAAAAGCACTTTTAATGTCCATTTGGTACAAGGTGATATCATGGTGATTAGCATAGGCAAGTAAGATGCGAAAGGACTCAAGTCTAGCAACGAGAGCATAAGTCTCACCATAGTCCATACCTTCGAATTGTGTGTAGCCTTGGGCGACGAGACGTGCTTTGTTGCGAACTACTTGTCCATTGATACGTCTCCAACGTATCTATAATTTTTGATTGTTCCATGCTACTATATTACCCCTTTTGGATGTTTATGGGCTTTATTCTACACATTTATATCATTTTTGGGACTAACCTACTAACCGGAGGCCCAACCCATATTGCTGTTTTTTTGCCTATTTCAGTATTTCGAAGAAAAGGAATATCAAACGGAGTCCAAACGGAATGAAACCTTCGCGAGCGTTATTTTTGGAACAAATCTGATCCGGAGAGCCTGGAATGCAAGTCAAGAAATCTCCGAGGGCCCCACGAGATAGGAGGGCGCCCCCCTAGGGGCTCGCCCCCTATCTCGTGGGCCCCTCGGGCGTCCACCGACGTACTTCTTTCTCCTATATATATCCACGGACCCCGAAAACATCCAAGAGCACCACAAAACACAATTTCCACCGCCGTAACCTTCAGTATCCGCGAGATCCCATCTTGGAGCCTTCGCCGGCACTCTGCCGGAGGGGGAATCGATCACGGAGGGCTTCTACATCAACACCATGGCCTCTCTGATGAGTTGTGAGTAGTTTACCACAGACCTACGGGTCCATATTTATTAGCTAGATGGCCTCTTCTCTCTTTTTGGATTTCAATACAATGTTCTCCCCCTGTCTTGTGGAGATCTATTCAATGTAATCTATTTTTACGGTGTGTTTGTTGAGATCAGATGAATTGTGGGTTTATGATCAAGTTTATCTATGAATAATATTGGAATCTTCTATGAATTCTTTTATGTATGATTGAGTTATCTTTACAAGTCTCTTCGAATTATCAGTTTGGTTTGGCCTACTAGATTGATCTTTCTTGCCATGGGAGAAGTGTTTAGTTTTGGGTTCAATCTTGCGGTGATCTTACCCAGTGACAGAAAGGGTTGCAAGACACGTACTGTATTGTTTCCATCGAGGATAACAAGATGGGGTTTATATCATATTGCATGAGTTTATCCCTCTACATCATGTCATCTTGATTAATGCATTGCTCTGTTTTAATGAACTTAATACACTAGATGCATGCTGGATAGCGGTCGATGTGTGCAGTAATAGTAGTAGATGCAGGCAGGAGTCGGTCTACTTGTTATGGACGTGATGCCTATATACATGATCATGCCTAGATAACGTCATAATTATTCACTTTTCTATCAATTGCTCGACAGTAATTTGTTCACCCACTGTAATGCTTATGCTATCTCGAGAGAAGCCTCTAGTGAAACCTATGGCTCCCGGGTCTATCTCTTATCATATTTGCTTTCAATCTACTTTTATTTGCATATTTATTTTCTGCATCTATATTATAAAATACCAAAAATATATTTATCTTATCATACTATCTCTATCAGATCTCACTTTCGTAAGTGACCGTGAAGGGATTGAGAACCCCTTTATTGTGTTGGTTGCGAGTTCTCAGTTTGTTTGTGTAGGTGCGTGGGACTTTTGAGGAGCCTCCTACTGGATTGATACCTTGGTTCTCAAAACTGAGGGAAATACTTACGCTACACTTTGCTGCATCACCCTCTCCTCTTCGGGGAAAACCAACGCTAGCTCAAGACGTAGCAAGAAGGATTTCTGGCGCCGTTGCCGAGGAGGTCTTCGCTCAAGTGAAGACATACCAAGTACCCATCACAAACCCATCTCCCTCACATTTACATT
This sequence comes from Triticum aestivum, assembly GCF_018294505.1. Classification (NCBI taxonomy): domain Eukaryota; kingdom Viridiplantae; phylum Streptophyta; class Magnoliopsida; order Poales; family Poaceae; genus Triticum; species Triticum aestivum. The sequence continues at coordinate 778,025,173 of NC_057801.1, forward strand.
ATTTGCCTCTTGTTTTCCTCTCCCCCCACTTCACCCTTGCCGTTTTATTCGCCTTCTCCTTCCCAATCTCCTCCTCTCTTTTCGCCTGCCTTTTACCATTGCCCGTGTACTTGCTCGTTTACCTTGTCATCATGGCTAGCTCGGTTTTTATCCCTTCGTCTCCCGACTTTGAAGTTCTCCACTTCAAATAAAGACAAGGTGAAAATTTAAAAGATGCTTGGTTTAGGATGTTAGAATCTTATCGTAGTTGTGCCCTAGAAGGAGATTTCAAGATTTTAATTCACAATTTTTACATTGGGTTAACCTTACCCCACAAACAACTCCTTGATGTTACCGCAGAAGGGGAGTTTATTGAGATTGATCCTAGTTCTGCTTATGAAATTTTAGAGGGGATAGTAGGAATACTTCCCCGACAAGAAAGATCATCTTTATCTCTTGAAGGAACCCAAATTTTAGAGAAACTCCTTGAATTGCAAAAACTTGTTGAACCTTTTAAGAATATTGTTGCAAGTATCAACCGCATGAATAATTTGATCACACTTTACAATAAGCGGTTGGATGCCTTAGATCTTAGGATCTCTGAGCATGAAGGGAAAATCAAAGAGCCTCCCGGACTTGAGCATAACCCCATTAAAAAGACAAGTGCCAAAGATGGCACTAGTTAGATCTATCCTTGCTTTTATGCCTAGCTAGGGGCGTTAAACGATAGCGCTAGTTGGGAGGCAACCCAATTTTTCTTTATGTTTTTTATTTTTGGTCCTGTTTAGTAATAAATCTTGCATCCACTCTCTGTTTAGATGTGTTTTTATCTTTTAATTAGTGTTTGTGCCAAGTAGAACCTATAGGATAAACTATGATGATAGTTGATTTGATTCTGCTGAAAAACAGAAACTTTGCGCTCACGAGAAACAATTCAATAAATCACAGAAACATGATTTTGCATTGATTCTTTTTTCTTCCGATCAATAGACAAATTGTCCAGTACTTCATATTTTGGTAGGATTTTTAGAGTTTCAGAAGTTTGCGTTAGTTACAGATTTCTACAGACTGTTCTGTTTTTGACAGATTCTGTTTTTCGTGTGTTGTTTGCTTATTCCAATGCATCTATGGCTAATAAATTAGTTTATAAACCATAAGAAAGTTGGAATACAGCAGGTTTAACACCAAATAAATAAAGAATGAGTTCATTGCAGTACCTTATGTGGTGGTTTTGTTTTCTTGCACTAACGGAGCTTATAAGATTTCCTGTTGAGTTTTGTGTTGTGAAGTTTTCAAGTTTTGGGTAAAGCTTTTATGGACTATGGAATAAAGGGTTGCAAGAGCCTAAGCTTGGGGATGCCCATGGCAGCCCAAGATATTCAAGAGTAGCCAAAAGCCTAAGCTTGGGGATGCCCCGGGAAGGCATCCCCTCTTTCGTCTTCGTTCATTGGTAACTTTACTTGGAGCTATATTTTTATTCACTACATGATATGTGTTTTGCTTGGAGCGTTGTGTATTATATTGGTATTTGCTTGTTAGTTTACCACAATCATCCTTTCTGTAACACACCTTTTGGGAGAAGCCTATTTGATTAGAATTTGCTAGAATACTCTGTGTGCTTCACTTATATCTTTTGAGCTTGATAGTTTTTGCTCCAGTTCTTCACATATATCTTTTAGAGCATGGCGGTGGTGTCTTAATTTTGAAGAAATTGCTAGTCTCTCATGCTTCACTTATATCATTTTGAGAGTCTTTTAGAACAACATGGTATTTGCTTTTGTTACAAAGTTGGTCCTAGAATGATGAGCATCCAAGTTGGGTATAATAAAAACTATCATAGAAAGTGAATTGGATGCCATGATCAACTTGATACTTGATAATTGTTTTGAGATATGGAGGTAGTAATATTAAAGTCATGCTAGTTGGGTGATTATGAAGAATGCTTGTGTTGGAGTTTGTGATTCCCGTAGCATGCACGTATGGTGAACCGCTTTGTGATGAAGTTGGAGCACACTTTTATTTATTGATTGTCTTCCTTATGAGTGGCAGTCGGGGACGAGCGATGGTCTTTTCCTACCAATCTATCCCCCTAGGAGCATGCGCGTAGTGCTTTGATTTTTGATGATTTCTAAATTTTTGCAACAAGTATATGAGTTCTTTTGATTAATGTTGAGTCCATGGATTATACACAACCTTTCACCCTTCCACCATTGCTAGCCTCTCTTGTGCCGTGCACTTTTCGCCGGTACCATATACCCACCATACTCCTTCCTCAAAACAGCCACCATACCTACCTATTATGGCATTTCCATAGCCATTCTGAGATATATTGCCATGCAATTTTCCACCATTCCGTTCATATGACACACATTACTTTTGTCATATTGCCCTTTGCATGATCATGTAGTTGACATCGTATTTGTGGCAAGGCCACCTTCATAATCTTCATACATGTCACTCTTGAGTCATTGCATATCCCGATACACCGCCGGACGCATTCATATAGAGTCATATTTTGTTCTAGCTTTGAGTTGTAAATCCATAAAAATGTGATGATCTTCATTATTAGAGCATTGTCCTCGTGAGGAAAGGATGATGAAGACTATGATTCCCCCACAAGTCGGGATGAGACTTCGGACTTTACAAAAAGAAAAAAAAGAGAAAAAAGAAAAAAAAAGAAAAAAAAGAGAAAGGCCAAAGAAAGGCCAAAGAAAAAAAGGAGGAGAAAAGAAAAAGAAAAAATAAAATAAGAGAAAAAGAGAGAAGGGACAATGCTACTAGCTCTTTTACCACACTTGTGCTTCAGAGTAGCACCATGTTCTTCATAGAGAGAGCCTCCTATGCTTTCACTTTCATATACTAGTGGGAATTTTTATTAATTAACTTGGCTTGTATATTCCGATGATGGGCTTCCTCAAATGCCCAAGGTCTTCATGAGCAAGCAAGTTGGATGCACACCCGCTTAGTTTCAATTTGAGCTTTCATACACTTATAGCTCTAGTGCATCCGTTGCATGGCAATCCCTGCTCACTCACATTGATATCTATTGATGGGCATCTCCATAGCCCGTTGATACGCCTAGTTGATATGATACTTTCTCCCTTTTTGTCTTCTCCACATAACCCCCACCATCATTTTCTATTCCACATGTAATGCTATGCCCATGGCTCACGCTCATGTATTGCGTGAAAGTTGAAAGAGTTTGAGATTATTAAGGTATGAAACAATTGCTTGGCTCGTCATCGGGGTTGTGCATGAGTAAATACTTTGTGTGATGAAGATATAGCATAGCCAGACTATATGATTTTGTAGGGATAACTTTCTTTAGCCATGTTATTTTGAGAAGACATGATTACCTTGATTAGTATGCTTGAAGTATTACTATTTCTTATGTCTTTATGAACTTTTATTTTTTATTATTTAGATCTGAACATTCATGCCACAATGAAAGAAAATTACATTATGAATTATGCTAGGTAGCATTCTGTTGACACCAGATTTTGGCACGGTCAATAACTTATTTAAGATGGCCTCAAATGGAGAAGTGATCTTCATGAAAGAGTTCCGTATTGTTGATATGAACATCTTTAAAGTTTGGTTCATCGCCGTCCGATTTCATCTCGAAGGCCGAAACTATGCTCAAAGTACCAAGATCTTATATTCAGAGTACAGTTTGGCCGATTAAGCTCCCAAGACGACTTCAAATGGAAAAATGATCTACACAAATTGTCTTCGTCTCGTCAAAACGACCGATTTTGATATAAAAATAGTGCAAATCCAAGTTCGTATGCCAAAATTAGAGCAATCGGAGTGCAGCCCTGTCACAAGGCGAAATATGGCGCGCGCGAGTAAACAGATCTTTTGCGTGAGCTATTTGACCCTCAGGATGACCTCTGATCAAGAAACGTTCAACATGAAAGTTGTTCATATCATAGAAACAGTCAAGATTCCTTTTGGACTCGTTTCCATCCGAGGTCGTTTACCAACACAGAAAAGACCCACAAGGTGCAGCCAGTTTAAACCGAACAGTTTTAGAAAGTTCGGACAAGACCAATCCAAATTTGACTAGGGTTTTGCACGTGAATCCAAGACTTTTCCTTGCACGGGAAGTCCAGCCGCCTCTGATATACCTAAGGGGTGACGGCCGATTAGACAACACACAATCAAACAAAAACATCTACTATTTTTTCGTGTTCATCCACTTTTATCTCTCCCCTTGTATCTTTCTTCTCGTTCTTCGTCGTTCTTCAAGATTGGAGGCTGCGAATCCACGAGGATCTAGGGGCGAGAGAATCGACCTCGAGCAACCAATCGTCACCGCGAGCCCTGACGGGGTCCCTCCCGGGCGAGCAGGGCGTCTGGTCCCAAAAGTGCCGGCTTGCTGTCTTGCGTATCGCGCTGGAAGTCGGCCTCCCGCGGTGTGAGTTGCGGAGCATCTCCCTCGGTGCCGCGGGTACACATCGATGTGTTCGTGTGACACGTTCCAGCGTCAACACACTTTTTGGCGACTCCGCTGGGGACGAAGCTTTGAACGGTCTCCGGCCTATTCTTGCTACGAAAGGATCGTCATCTAGGGTTTGCAATCTATAAAGGTAATATGAATACCCAATTCCCTACTGTAGATGCAAATAATTCATATGGTGTTACTAGATCATTCAATGAGTATACTCTATCGGCCAGCCCTAGTTTTTTCAATAATGCATCTAATTACGTGCAAGGGCCGATTCAAAATAATTTGCATGCTTTAAGTTCTTATGATACTAGTAACCTACACCATCTGTATCCCAACTCTCATGCATCGGCAACCCCACAAATTGTTATGCCGATGAACAACATGGTGAGTTCAATTAATAAATTTGAAACACCTCATGTTAGAATTTCCAATGCCATGCAAGAAAGTGTTTCACCCTTTTATTCATCGGCAAGTAATGTGCAATATACTAATCCAACCATGCCGATGAACGAGAGAATTGGCCATGCTACTACTAGTTATTCGGCCAGTTAATCTCAACTGTCGTATGCTGCACCTCATGTTAGTAATTCTTCGGCACCATACACAACTGTAGATGCTCATAATTCGGCTTCACACCTTCCTGGTTATAGCCGAATGAATGTAAATTTTACAGGAGCGGTTGTGCCCAATATTGTAGAAGATGAGGTAGTGGTGGCTGCATTGAAGAGTTTAGCCCAAAATAAGAGAATTAGTGCTCTTTGCCTTGAACAACATGAAAACGGGCTATTTCCTTATTATGTCGCAATAAAAGCTAGAGTTTTGCAGGAAGATGAATCTTTGCCAATTGATAAAATTGGCGAGCAAAAGTATGGTCTTACAACAATGCATATGCCTTCACCTAGTACTACATCATATTATATAGCCCCTACACAATTCCGAAATTTCGGCAACACCCGTGTGTCAGTGCCAAAAGAATCTAAAAGCATTGGGGGGCAATCATATCCGGAGTGAGCTGAAATTGAGAAAAAGCTTAAAACTAATTTTTCTGCTCGCCGTAAGAAACAAATAGAAAAAGAATTGGCTCAGATAAAAGAAGTATTGCCAATTGGTAGTATCAATGAAAAGAAGGATGATTCGGAACATGAAAGTGCTTCGGTTGAAAAAGCCAAATCAAGTAGTATATATTCTGAATCCATCAAATCCAACGAGGCAAGCATTATTGAGAAAGGGCATGGCAAGCATAGGAAAACAATGGTGCTTGATTTTTCTGAAGTTACTGGAACCTACTTCCTGCCCTATGAGTTTCGTGCCGTAGAAATTGACAAGCTTCAAGGACAAGAACAAGTAGCCGAACAATGTTCGGCCGACAAAAATCTTCAAAGCAACGATGCACGGATTCAAGAAAAAGATGATGAAAAGGTGTTGGGGAGCCATCCAAAGACGGAGCAAGATGTTCTTCAAATGGCACCACTATCATGCTCTCCCAACATATTTGAAGAGGTATGCATAGCGAGTAATTTACCTATTTTCAGATTTGGTCGCAACTTCATTATTGATGCATCTATAGGAAATATTCTCATAAGTAATTTTGAAAGACCAATGAAGAAGAGTAATTTACTTGTTAGCAATAAAATTGTTATGGAACATATCGGTCAAACCATTGCGCCATTTATAAAGACCGATAATGACTTATTGTTACAGCCAAAGCTTTCCCCGTTGTTTTATCTGAAGTTGCTTTATCTAAAGTTCATATCTAGTTGGGTAGCTTTGCTTATTTTGTACTTGGCTTGCACTTGGTCTCAACTGAGACATGTATGTTCTAAATATCTTCATTTCAGAAATTTAAAGCCAAGGTTAAATTCTATTGAGAAAACTGATGCTAATACAATATCTTATCCAAAGACATCAGAGATAGAGTGGAAAACACAATGCATAGCCGAATGGGGAGATTCCAAATCTGAACCATTCGTTTGCTTATCTCCAAAGCCGTTCAAACAAGAAGATCGCCTAGAAAACAAGAAGTATACCTTCAATTCAAGCGTGTGTGATCAAATATTTGATTTGTTGCTGAAAAATAATTACATTACAATTCTCGATCATCATGTTAAGCCATCAATCCAGGGACGAATGTATTGTAAGTTGCATGATTCGTCCAAACATAGTTTTGAGGTTGCAACATGTTTCGGCAAATAGTTAAATCGGCCGTTGATAAAGGACGATTAAAATTTGTTGAGACACCAAAAGATGACCAGTCTATTCCGATTGGTCCCGATGGCAGAAAGTTTTTGGATCGGCTGATTCAAGCCGGTCCATTTAAAGAGAAGGTAAAAACTGCAGGTGATGGGATCGAGCTATCAAGTAAAGAATTTGTTGAAGAGCATAATGAACATAATCTTGAGGGCGAAAATTCCATCGAAGCTACAATGGAGACATCAAGGACTGGGGGGCAGCAAGCAAATCAAATGATCGATGAAAGCAAAGCAAAAGAAACCAAAGGCCGAAATAAGCACAAGTGTAAGAGATCGAAAATCACCTTCGCTGAACTATTGAATAAATATCAAAAGAAGAGTAAAGAGAATAATGCTTATCGGCCAAATCATGCAAAGAAACCAAGATCACCCCCAAGGCGCAAATATGGGTATCGGTATTGGCAAAGTGATAATTTTAATGCAACATATTCATATCCTTATTTTGGGCCGCCAATGTCAATGTCATGGATGCCTCCCTATGCTCATGTAGATCTATATCTATCATGGGACAGGTATGATATAAGGGCACATTCTCCGTCTTATTTTAGACCATCACACCAATATTATGCAGCTCCGAGAAAAACAGCATTTGAACAATCACATGTTAAAGAAAGTTTCAATCACAACGAATCGGTCCGGAGCTCAAGGAAGAAGAAAGAGGTAGTCAAGCAAGTTTACCGCGTTAAAAGAGATGGTCGTAAGTGTGCTACTTCAGATCTGATGTCAAATAACAAAGAGACAACTAAAGTGTTGACATTGGCTACAAAAGGCAAAGAAGTGAAATAATCAATTGATAAAAATCAGAATGCCAAATCTGAAGAAAAGAAGTTGAGGGTGCACAAGGCCCAAAAAAGAGTTGTCACTGGTTGAAACAAAATCACAGTTGAGGTGCTCACTCGGCTTATCATATTGGCAAAAGGAGGAATTACAAAATCTTAGTGCACAACAGCTGAGAAAGAAGAACATGGCATGGGTTCCTAAAGGAAGTACTCAAAATAAGAATTATGTGAAAGCATCCATTACACAACATGCGGCAAAGGTGAAGAAGGGAAAGAGTGAAAACTGTGAAGGACCAAGCCGAAGGTTCCAACATCTTCGCTCTACACATTATCCATATTCTTTAACTATGCCATTGACGCCTTGTAACACCCCAAAAATTTAATCCGGTTTTAGTTATTAAAAATTTGCCAAGAGTTTAAAATTTTTGCCTGCAAGAATATTTCTGTTGATTTCAGAACCTTTCTTTTAATATTAAGGGGTTTTTTCCCAAGTGGAGCTTTCCAAAATATATTGGACTTCTATGCTCCCTATATAACATTACTTGATCAGTAGATTTATTTATTCAATTATTTCACCCTGAGCTTTATTCATTAAAATGAATTTCTTTAAGTTTTGGAGCTCTTTTTAAACTGCAACCATTTGATAAAATTAACTAATATTCCAACCAAAAATTTGGAGCTGTCATGTGATGTATCTAAATAACTTTTATGCAATAATATAATTGTTTCATTGCTTATTTTGAGTTTTACACCTGTTTTTCAAATCTGGTCCAGTGGACACTTTTGCACTATAGCCTAATTAAATATTTCCCTAGAGCCTCCACCAAAATTATGGGATGTCAGTGGTAGCATGCCATCCAAATTTATGCAAAAACATAGTGTTGTTCTTTGGAAAAATTAAGTGCATCAACCTCTTTTTCATTCTGGACCAGCCTTGTGTTTTCTACTGCAACCCTATTCTTTCTTGCTCTACTAACCTTGTGCTTTCACCTACTTGTAGTCAACCCTGCAAAACCCCTAAGTTCAGGAGCATGCACCCTTTGGAACACTTTTGGTCCATGTAATGATGCCATTTTCTCCCTGTTCAGAATTGTAGTTTTGCAAAACTTTCACTAGCAAGTTTCTCCTTTTGGCAAACTAACTTCACCACCCTATCATACATCCATAGAGACACTGATCTAGAAAATTTGGCCACCTCAAGTACTACCTGGATGCCCTGGGCATTTATACAAACACCCTGAGTGCATAGCCAGATTTGGCATGATCTCAAGTTTACATTGTGAACTTGAGCCCCTGACCTATCCACCATGTCCCTTGATTCCCTTGCTAACCCTAAACTAGCCCTGTTTCTTGCCAACCTCACCTGCGACCTCTAGGTTAACCTGGCATTTCATCGAGCACGTCCCGGGCATGCTCTGGGCGCGCCCAGAGCATGCGTTTGGCACGCACATGCGCCCGAGCGCCGCGTCCCGCCCCACACTCACTCCAGTCCGTGACCGACCGCAGCCAGCACGCCGTGTCCCCTTCTGCACCCCACGAGCCCTGCAGCTCTCGCCACGTCTCTGGTAGGCCAGCAGCTAGCCGCCACTGTCACCCGACAGCTCCTACGCTGGCCAGCGCCGCCCAAGCCACCTCCGCTCGCCAGCTCGCCCTTGGAGCAGTAGCCGCTCGTCCGCTAGCTCCTGCCGCCATCCCCAGCCTTCCCACGATGCCCTGCAGCTACAGAAAGACGGTCGCTAGCGACCTTATCCGCGGCCGCCGCTGAACTGCCTCGACTCGCCTATTTAAGGAAGCCCCAAGCCCGTCCCCACACGCAGGCAACCTGAGGCCACATCAATGGCGCTTCCCTAGCTCGCAATCGACCCAGGGAGGTTTTCTTCCCCCTCTTCGGCAACTCCTGCCGCCGCCACCGCCCCGGCCATTCCGGCACCACTAGGACCTCCACCTCTCCACTCTCTCCACCAGAAGCTCTCTCTTCCTCCCGTGAACCCTCTCCCCTGCTCGATTTTGATCGGGAACCACCGCAACCCCAAAACCACTTTGCTCCGGAGGCCTCCTCTGCCGCGAAGCTCACCGTCGGCGACTCCCTCCACCCCCGCCGACCCAACGACCACCGTGAGGACCGCCCCAGTCTTGCGGATCCATCCCGACTCACTGGAGTCCGCGGGGAGCAGCCATTCACCGGCGTTGATCGCCGTCGCCTCGCCTCCGTTCGGGCAGAAGAAGAGGAGGGAGAGATGGACTGGTCAAACCTGACCAGTGGGCCCCCTGGACCCACTGTCAGTGACCCCGCGCAGTCCACGTGGGTTAAGTGGAAACATTTTTCCAAAATACGCCTTCGACGTGTACGTATATATTCGAAGCATTTTCTTTTCTGTTTTATTTTTTAAATAACAGATTTTGACCAAACTTTAACCGGATATATCTTATTAAATACAACTTCAAATAAATTAATTCTTTTTCCTACCTCTCTCAAATATTGTCTAGTTTATTTTAAGATTCATTTAGAAAAATTTCAAAACAACTTTTTGTGCTGTTTTGATTTTGTGTGTTAATTCATATATATATATTTAAAAGGATTTTTGAAGAGAGGAGAAAGATCTCAAGATTTTTGAAATACACCCTGCCTCACCACAACCTGAAGGAAAGCATTCTGAACCCTGGTGTAATTTTTGTGTGTGTTGTTTGACTCGGTGACAACACCACCCCGACACGAGCATACGTCATTTTATGTGAGGATGTGATCCTACTCATGAGTGCATATTAATGATTTTTTATGTTGATGGAGTTGATATGGTTGTGATGGAAATCACCGTCATATGCCTTTCATGCATACTGGAAGGGAACCCGGGAAGGCCTCTGTCTTGGGTAGACAAGGTCTTGTCCCTAGTCCTCCGTCGAGAAGGTCGTGTCCGGTATGGCATGAGGGGGGTATGTCGCGTGGTGTTTCTATCTGTTGGTTGAAGTATATGTATTGTTATGCTAATCTTGCAGAGAATATTACAACCTCCTGAGTCGACCGTAGATCGAGTCTTGTGCCAGTAACCCCCATACTTGCTTCGTACTACCACTCGTCTCTACAACAAGTAGGGTACGGTTCAGTAAGTTGTCAACCCCTTTCCTAGCACACACCGTATAGAGAGGCCATGGTGTAAGATACTGGAGGCATCCAGTAGACATGCCACCTGGTCCGGGAGCATGGGTGTTTCGGTTGTAGCCGAAGGGGGTAGCTCCCCAGTTTGCGCGCGGTATAAATCTTTGTGATCCCATGTTACGTCGAGGTTGTAGCCTCCCCACTTAGAGTTTTGCTTGACAGGTGTCGCGGGTGATTCCAGACACATGTGAGTTAAGCTGGTGTGTGCAAGTTAGGTGTGTTTCCAACTAAAAGACCGTAGACAGAATTAGTCTTGATGGACTAAAGGAATCCGTTACTCGTGGGTAAAGAGTACACCCTCTGCAGAGATTAAACTTATTCGAATAGCCGTGTCCATGGTTAAGGACTACAGTCTGCGATGGGTCAAGTGTCGGTCTTAGTGTCGGTCTTCGGAGGTGAAACTGTTAAACCAGAACTGGTATTACGACTCGTGACATGTGATAATTATGATTATTTTTTTGTTGTGGACTAACCCATGATATTATTGGTATTATCGAATATCCCTGGGACGGTTCTACTTCCGGGATATTCACTATGATTCTTTTAAATCCCTTTATGTGGTGTCGCTAAGACGCTCGACTGTGGCATTTCTTTTAAAGCCCTTTATGTGGTGTCGCTAAGACGCCCGACTGCGGCATTTCTTTTAAAGCCCTTTATGTGGTGTCGCTAAGACGCCCGACTGCGGCATTTCTTTTAAAGCCCTTTATGTGGTGTCGCTAAGACGCCCGACCGTGGCATGCTTGTTATTTATTTCATAATTTTAATACTACTATGTTATTGCATATTCATAAATAACATGCTTGCGTGTATCAGAATTTTTATTATCTTTTGTGACTGACGTCGTGAGCATAAAATATTTTTAGCACATCATGGTTATATTATACATGTGTTCATAATGTTTGCGAGTACATTCAAAGTACTCACTGGCTTGTCCCTGGCTATTGTCTTGGCCAGATTTTCTTGCACGGAGAGGAGTGACCGTGGAGACAGCCCCGAAACCTAAGCAATGGTAATAGCAGCCTCGCGAAGATAGGAGTTAACCTGGTCAGCTGTTCCTGTGGGAATTGGAGTCTCATAGACACTGATGATCCACAAACCGCTTCCGCCAACAATCATTAGAAACCATTTGTTGTACTCACAGGCCAGAATGGTCTTGTACTACATATTTTGTATTTTGCTTGGAATTTCTGTATCAAGTTGGTGCATCATCAGCTAACAGTTATCCTGGGGCTGGTGAGCACAAGGACCATTTTCTGGAAATTAATACCCGGAAAATCGGTCCCCAGAAACTTGGTACCAGAGCCAGGCTGACCATTGGCTAATCCTATCTTAGCCAGGTCGAAAAAAACTAGGCAAACCAACCCACCAGACCCTAACCAAAACCCCAGCCAAGCTTCCCGTGCAAGATAGCCGCACAGTGACCCTGACACTTTTGGCAGTTGGTGCCCAACCTATCAGCCTAACCTGTCAATCACACGCCAGTGACCGATGGCTAAAATGTCTCATTCACAAGCGTGCGAAGGAAGACTCCGTCCCCTTTTCTATAAAAAGGGCACGCTAGCCTCAACCCAGCACAACACAGCCTCTTCCCCAACCTAGCCACAATGCCTGGTCCCATAGTGCACAATGAGACCACAGCAACCAACCTTGGAGGTTTCGTGACCATACTCGCAAACCTCACCCGTCGTGCTTACGCATTAGAAGAACCCCCAGAATATGTGGTGTACCAAGGAACCATGAGCGGTGAGAGCCGTCAATTCTGGGCCACTGTGCACATCTACGGTAGGGGTCTGTTGCCAGAACGCCCCTACAGGTTCACCGGAAGAACAACTTCCTTCGAGCCACAAGCCATCCAGCTAGCCGCTCGAGAGGCTATAGTTCAACTCCGGTAGTTGTCGCCCAGAGTTAACCGTCGCTCGTTCTACTACTACCCCAGACGTGAAGGGTATGGTAGACCACCCCAAGTAGCCAACGGAGATGACGAGACGGATCCCGCATTGTTGCACCTAGTGCGCTATGTAAGTGCACTAGAGGCACTGTTCGACCAGATCACCATTGATCTGATCGCAGCTCGAGGAGAGCTGGTTCGTAGAGCCCCGGCAAGCAGGGAAGCCGAGCCCAACACTGACAACCCAGTCGTACTGTTTGGACACCCGATCGAGGCCCTGAGGTCAGCTCCAGCCAGCGGCCAAGGTACTTTGATGAACCCAGAAGTGCTTCGTCACCTTTTGGGAGCACACTCCAACGGATTTGTGGCCAACAATCCCCGCGATGGTCATCATCACCACCCCGACCCTGCAGTCCCTCCCCCATCTCTGACTAATCCCGAAAGTGAGACCCGTGGAGAAGCCTCGACTTCCTCCAGGCACCCCCGTTTAGACATAAACGAGGTAGACTAAGCCGTACAAGTAGTACCGAGTCTTAGTGTATCCTTGCTTTGTAATCGTGCGACCTTGTAAATAAACACAACTTGTCGTTGTGCCTCTGTTTTAATAGTAGCCTTGCGTAATTTTGTTAGCGCATAATTGCATATTTTCCGGGCACAGCTACCAAAACCATCCCCGATGACACCCACAGTAACACGTCTCTTTATGAGATATGTGTATCTCCGACACTGACCCCGATTCTTGGAGGTGATCTGGCATATTTATTACCTTTCACCACGGTAAATAAACCAGCCCAGATGCTATATAAGAAGGCCACCTTGTGACCTTACCCAGCACCCCTCACCTCGTGCACCACTCTCACAACCATTCCTTGCCATGCCGAGCCCTAGTATATATCTGAGAACCCCAGATGCAACCCCGGGTAGCTTTGTCAAAATATTGTGGGACTTTACCTGCAGTACCATGGGTTCTACCCAGCCACCCCAGTACGAGCTATTCAAATCGAGAATCACCCCTTCCACCTCGGAATATTGGGCAGCAGTACACATCCCTCCCATAGACCCCAACCAAGATCCAACGGAGGTTTCCTTCGTGGGGAAATCTATGCCAACCCCACGCCTGGCCATAGAAGCTGCTGCGAAGGAAGCGATTGCTCGTCTTCGATCCGCAGTACCCTATGCCCGCAAACAAGGATATTATTATTTTCCGAGCCGTGCAGCACCCGGAGGAGTGACATCTTTTCCCGGTGGGCGGATTGAGAGAGACCCAGTGCTAGCCAACCTTATCCAGTACATCATCGCTCAAGAGCATCTGAACCAGCGAGTAATGGATTATCTCCAGAGTCTCGCTGATCTGAATCCTCAGATTGCCATCGGCAGACCACTAAGGCCCGACCCGGAGAGACACATACATCGACTGGTCAATCCACTTCCTCCGATAGAAGAGGAGTGTATTCCATTGCCAGAGACATTTTCTCGAGACCCTGTCCAGTTACCATTCTCATTTTAGACGTCACTGCTGTGTTTGTTATTTCAGCATTTATTATTACATTGTAACTTATGCATGGTACCTCGGATTTGTGCGACGAGTCTAGTATTTAGTTTCTGCTTATATGAGTAGTTTTCCTTGGGATTAACTTGTGTAACCGCAAAAAATCCTGGAGCAAAAATTTCTTTTCCCCTGAGTTGCTGCATCATTTATCCTCTCACTGCATGGATTATTTTTATTCACGCAGCACCACGGCAGCAGACCCACAACCACTCGGACTCTTACACTGCTTGCAAAGACACGCAACCATGTTGCATCTCACCAACCACCCCTCTAAGCACTCCACATGCCTCCAAGGGAGAGATTAGCGGATAATCATCCGGATACTAATCACCTCCGGCACACCAATAACAATTAATAACCAGAATTACGCCTAATCCCCATGATCACCGCCACCGCGGAGAGCCAGCACCCGAGCGGCAGCATCACGGCGATCATCAAAGATCATCGCGCACAGGAGCACAGAGAGCCCCAACACTACTGCCAGCCCTCCACACACCAGGAGCACGTACCAGTCCGGCACCGTCTCCGCCATTGGAGCCTCGTCTCGAGCTCTGGTAAGCAGTAATGGAGGAGAAGGAGGAAGAGAAACGAGTCCAGGTGCGAAGATGAAGAAGGAGCACCGCGGTCGTTTTATAGCTCGAGATAGGTGTACGGTGGGAGAAGTCCACCAGCGCCGCTCGTCGCCCGATCGCCGGTGTTCGGAGGCGAATCCGCGAGCAGTGCCGACAGCGCACTGGCCCGCGAGGTGAGTGCACACTGCACCGGCAGAAAGCACGCCGCGCACTAGCGCAGTACGGCCTAGATGCCCTACGCGCTAAACGTCGCCGGTGGAGAAAGCCGGGAAAGCGCGCGGGAGAGAGGAAGAAGAGAGAGCCATAGGAAGAAGGAGAGACTGACAATGGGCCCTGGGCCCACCTGTCAGCCAGAGGGAGCAGTAGGCTCTCAGGTACGACCAGCATACTTTAGAATTTAGGATTTATTCTAAATTTACTGCATCCAGCGTAGAAATCGCTCGTTTTTCCTAAATGTGAATTTCTCCACACAACGCCAGTATCCCACACTATAGTTATTCACCACTTATTGCCCTCTCACTGTAGACGCATTTTTTTATCGCTTAAGTTAAGTGATCTTTTTGACCTAGTAATGGTAATTTTTTTCAAAATCAACCCTTAGCAAATCTCGAGGACGAGATTTCTCTTAAGGGGGGTAGTAATTGTAACACCCCAAAAATTTAACCAAGTTTTAGTTATTAAAATTTTGCCAAGAGTTTAAATTTTTTGCCTGCAAGAATATTTCTGTTGATTTCAGAACCTTTCTTTTAATATTAAGGAGTTTTTTTCCCAAGTGGAGCTTTCCAAAATATATTGGACTTCTATGCTCCCTATATAACATTACTTGATCAGTAGATTTATTTATTCAATTATTTCACCCTGAGCTTTATTCATTAAAATGACTTTCTTTAAGTTTTGGAGCTCTTTTTGAACTGCAACCATTTGATAAAATTAACTAATATTCCAACCAAAAATTTGGAGATGTCATGTGATGTATCTAAATCACTTTTATGCAATAATATAATTATTTCATTGCTTATTTTGAGTTTTACACCTGTTTTTCAAATCTGGTCCACTGGACACTTTTGCACTATAGCCTAATTAAATATTTCCCTAGAGCCTCCACCAAAATTATGGGATGTCAGTGGTAGCATGCCATCCAAATTTATGCAAAAACATAGTGTTGTTCTTTGGAAAAATTAAGTGCACCAACCTCTTTTTCATTCTGGACCAGCCTTGTGTTTTCTACTGCAACCCTATTCTTTCTTGCTCTAGTGACCTTGTGCTTTAACCTACTTGTAGTCAACCCTGCAAAACCCCTAAGTTCAGGAGCATGTACCCTTTGGAACACTTTTGGTCCATGTAATGATGCCATTTTCTCCCTGTCCAGAATTGTAGTTTCGCAAAACTTTCACTAGCAAGTTTCTCCTTTTGGCTAACTAACTTCACCACCCTATCATACATCCATAGAGACACTGATATGGAGAATTTGGCCACCCCAAGTACTACCTGGATGCCCTTGGCATTTAGACAAACACCATGAGTGCATAGCCAGATTTGGCATGATTTCAAGTTTACATTGTGAACTTGAGCCCCTGACCTATCCACCATGTCCCTTGATTCCCTTGATAACCCTAAACTAGCCCTGTTTCTTGCCAACCTCACCCGCGACCTCTAGGCTACCCTGGCATTTCATCGAGCACGTCTCGGGCATGCTCTGGGCGCGCCCAGAGCGTGCGTTTGGCACACACGTGTGCCCGAGCCGCCGCGTCCCGCCCCGCACTCACTCCAGTCCGTGACCGACCGCAGCCAGCATGCCGTGTCCCCTTCTGCACCCCACGAGCCCCGCAGCTCTCGCACGTCTCCGGCAGGCCAGCAGCTAGCCGCCACTGTCGCCCGACAGCTCCTGCGCTGGCCAGCGCCGCCCAAGCCACCTCCGCTCGCCAGCTCGCCCTTGGAGCAGTAGCCGCTCGTCCACTAGCTCCTACCGCCATCCCCAGCCTCGCCACGATGCCCTACAGCTACAGAAAGACGGTCGCCGGCGACCTTATCTGCGGCCGCCGCTGAACCGCCTCGACTCGCCTATTTAAGGAAGCCCCGAGCCCGTCCCCGCATGCAGGCAACCTCAGGCCACCTCAATGGCGATTCCCTAGCTCGCAATCGACCCGGGGAGGTTTTCTTCCCCGTCTCCGGCAACTCCGGCCGCCGCCACCGCCCCGGCCATTACGGCACCACTAGAACCTCCCCCTCTCCACTCTCTCCACCAGAAGCTCTCTCTTCCTCCCGTGAACCCTCCCCCCTGCTCGATTTTGATCGGGAACCACCGCAACCCCAAAACCACTTTGCTCCTGAGGCCTCCTCCGCCGCGAAGCTCACCGTCGGCGACTCCCTCCACCCCCGCCGACCCAACGACCACCGTGAGGACCGCCACGGTCTTGCGGATCCATCCCGACTCTTTGGAGCCCGCGGGGAGCAGCCATTCGCCGGTGTTGATCACCGTCGCCTCGCCTCCGTTCGGGCAGAAGAAGAGGAGGGAGAGATGGACTGGTCAAACCTGACCAGTGGGCCCCCTAGACCCACTGTCAGTGACCCCGCCCTGTCCACGTGGGTTAAGTGGAAACGTTTTTCCAAAATACGCCTTCGACGTGTACGTATATATTCGAAACGTTTTCTTTTCTGTTTTATTTTTTAAATAACAGATTTTGACCAAACTTTGACCGGCTATATCTTATTAAATACAACTCCAAATAAATTAATTATTTTTCCTACCTCTCTCAAATATTATCTAGTTTATTTTAAGATTTATTTGAAAAAATTTCAGCACAACTTTTTGTGCTGTTTTGATTTTGTGTGTTAATTCATATATATTTTTTAATAGGATTTTTGAAGAGAGGAGAAAGATTTCAAGATTTTTGAAATACACCCTGCCTCACCACGACCTGAAGGCAAGCATTCTGAACCCTAGTGTAATTTTTGTGTGTGTTGTTTGACTCGGTGACAACACCACCCCAACACGAGCATACGTCATTTTATGTGAGGATTTGATCCTACTCATGAGTGCATATTAATGATTTTTATGCTGATGGAGTTGATATGGTTGTGATGGAAATCACCGTCATATGCCTTTCATGCAGACCGGAAGGGAAGCCGGGAAGGCCTCTGTCTTGGGTAGACACGGTCTTGTCCCTAGTCCTCCGTCGAGACGGTCGTGTCCAGTATGGCATGAGGGGGGTATGTCGCGTGGTGTTTCTATCTGTTGGTTGAAGTATATGTATTGTTATGCTAATCTTGCAGAGAATATTACAACCTCCTGGGTCGACCGTAGATCGAGTCTTGTGCTAGTAACCCCCATACTTGCTTCGTACTACCACTCGTCTCTACAAAAAGTAGGGTACGGTTCAGTAAGTTGTCAACCCCTTTCCTAGCACACACCGTACAGAGAGGCCATGGTGGAAGATACTGGAGGTATCCGGTAGACATGCCACCTGGTCCCGGAGCATGGGTGTTTCAGTTGTAGCCGAAGGGGGTAGCTCCCCAGTTTGCGCGCGGTATAAATCTTTGTGATCCCATGTTACGTCGAGGTTGTAGCCTCCCCACTTAGAGTTTTGCTTGACAGGTGTCGCGGGTGATTCCAGACACATGTGAGTTAAGCTGGTCTGTGCAAGTTAGATGTCTTTCCAACTAAAAGACCGTAGACGGAATTAGTCTTGATGGACTAAAGGAATCTGTTACTCGTGGGTAAAGAGTACACCCTCTACAGAGATTAAACCTATTCGAATAGCCATGTCCATGGTTAAGGACTACAGTCTGGGATGGGTCAAGTGTCGGTCTTAGTGTCGGTCTTCGGAGGTGAAACTGTTAAACCAGAACTGGTATTACGACTTGTGACATGTGATAATTATGATTTTTTTGTGTGGACTAACCCGTGATATTATTGGTATTACCGAATATCCCTGGGACTGATCTACCTCCGGGATATTCACTGTGATTCTTTTAAAGCCCTTTATGTGGTGTCGCTAAGACGCCCGACTGCGGCATTTCTTTTAAAGCCCTTTATGTTGTGGCGCTAAGACGCCCGACTGCGGCATTTCTTTTAAAGTCCTTTATGTGGTGTCGCTAAGATGCCCGACTGCGGCATTTCTTTTAAAGCCCTTTATGTGGTGTCGCTAAGACGCCCGACTGCGGCATTTCTTTTAAAGCCCTTTATGTGGTGTCGCTAAGACGCCCGACTGCGGCATTTCTTTTAAAGCCCTTTATGTGGTGTCGCTAAGACGCCCGACCGTGGCATGCTTGTTATTTATTTCATAATTTTAATACTACTACGTTATTGCATATTCATAAATAACATGCTTGCGTGCATCAGAATTTTTATTATCTTTTGTGACTGATGTCATGAGCATAAAATATTTTTAGCACATCATGGTTATATTATACCTGTGTTCATAATGTTTGCGAGTACATTCAAAGTACTCACTGGGTTGTCCCTGGCTATTGTCTTGGCCAGATTTTCTTGCGCGGAGAGGAGCGACCGTGGCGACAGCCCCGGAACCTAAGCAACGGTGATAGCAGCCTCGCGAAGATAGGAGTTAACCTGGTCAGCTGTTCCTGTGGGAATTGGAGTCCCATAGACACTGATGATCCACAAACCGCTTCCGCCATCAATCATTAGAAACCATTTGTTATACTCACAGGCCAGAATGGTCTTGTACTACATATTTGTATTTTGCTTGGAATTTCTGTATCAAGTTGGTGCCTCATCAGCTAACAGTTATCCTGGGCCTGGTGAGCACAAGGGCGATTTTCTGAAAATTAATACCCGGAGAATCGGTCCCCACACGCCTATGCCATGGAATTCATCATCAGGTATGATTGGTAACCCTCAATGGTCTTATTTTGATCCATGGATGCCATATAATTTCTTACATCATGAAAGGGTATTACCAAGTCACTATACATTTGGTTAGCTACAAGTTTGTTGCTGATCCAAAGGGCTGAAATACTTGATTTGATATTTCGTTTGTTTGTTTCGGCTATATGTGCTTTGACCGAAGTTTACATGGTAATGGCCGATATTTACCTATCGTCCTAAGAGTATGTTAATGCATGGCCAGTGTAGTATTCTAACATCGTCCTTAGTTCGATTGGGGAGCGAGACAAGTACTATGGAGATTATGTTTTGATAGTTGAATTCATAACAATGGCCATAGTGTTGGTGTTGTTTATATATCTCCATATAGTGCTGTTCTGTGAAGCCTCATGCCTCTTAAAATATTTATTGCACAATAATTAAAGCCGAATACGCAATTTTATTTGGTTTGGAACTTTTGGTTGCCATAGGTGCTATACACAATGTGGCTTTCGGTGATTCGTTATGAGTAGTGCAACAAATATCCAAGGGTTATGAATGTTTTGACGAATCACTTGTAGTTTATCTTGAGGTATGTCTAGATGCAAAATTTACCTTGGTTGCTTTAAGACTGTTCATATTTCTAGGCATGACAATTCAAAAGAGTTCGCACAGCAAGCATCCGGCTACTATGTTAATCATGGTGTATTGTATTTCTATCAATAGCCGATGCTTAGTCTCGTCAACATAGGTAAGGCTGAACTGAAGTCCACCGCTTCGGCCACTAATGAAACTTTTATGCCGGCGAAGTAAGGATTGAAGGAAGTTCATTCTTAATTATCTGCAAAATCCTAGCGAAAGGGTGAACAATATGGTTCGGAGGATGGTTTTGATCTATGGAACCTTATCACCGGATTGTTGTTGAAGTTGGGAAAGTTTCACCCAAACTTGCATCGAAATATTCACACAAGCAATGGCCGATATAAACTTATCATCCTCAGCATATGCAAAATGGCTGATGAAGTGTTGACATCGTCCTTAGAGCAAGCTATGTGGAAGTTATTTTTCGGCACACAAGCTTTGCCGAAAAACAGGGGGGCATGTGTTGACATCAGATTTTGGCACGGTCAATAACTTATTTAAGATGGCCTCAAATGGAGAAGTGATCTGCATGAAAGAGTTCCATATTGTTGATATGAACATCTTTGAAGTTTGGGTCATCGCCGTCCGATTTCATCTCGAAGGCCGAAACTATGCTCAAAGTACCAAGATCTTATATTCAGAGTACAGTTTGGCCGATTAAGCCCACAAGACGACCTCAAATGGAAAAATGATCTACACGGATTGTCTTCGTCTCGTCGAAACGATTGATTTTGATATAAAAATATTCCAAATCCAAGTTCGTATACAAAATTTAGAGCAATCGGAGTGCAGCCCTGTCACGAGGCGAAATATGGCGCGCCCCACCAGACGCCATGTCTTATTGGTAGCGCGAGTAAACAGATCTTTTGCGCGAGCTATTTGACCCTCAAGATGACCTCTGATCAAAAAACGTTCAACATGAAAGTTCTTCGTATCGTCGAACCGGTCAAGATTGCTTTTGGACTCGTTTCCATCCGAGATCGTTTACCACCAGAAAAAAAGACCCGCAGGGTGCAGCCAGTTTAAACCGAACAGTTTTGGAAAGTTCGGTCAAGACCAATCCAAATTTGACTAAGGTTTTGGACATGAATCCAAGCCTTTTCCTTGCATGGGAAGTCCAGCCGCCTCTTATATACCTAAGGGGTGACGGCCGATTAAACAACACACAATCGAACAAACACATCTACTACTCTTTCGTGTTCATCCACTTTTATCTCTCCCCTTGTATCTTTCTTCTCGTTCTTCGTCGTTCTTCAAGATTGGAGGCTGCGAATCCACGAGGCTCTAGGGGCGAGCGAATCGACCTTGAGCAGCCAATCGTCGCCGCGAGCCCTGACGGGGCCCCTCCCGGGCGAGCGGGGCGTCTGGTCCCAAAAGCGCCGGCTTGCTGTCTTGCGTATCGCGCTGTAAGTCGGCCTCCCGCGGTGTGAGTTGTGGAGCATCTCCCTCGGTGCCGCGGGTACACAACGACCTGTTAGTGACACGTTCCAGCGTCAACACATTCCACATCAAAAATTCTCTTTTTATCATTTACCTACTCGAGAACGAGCAGGAATTAAGCGTGGGGATGCTTGATACGTCTCCAACGTATCTATAATTTTTTATTGTTCCATGCTATTATATTACCCCTTTAGGATGTTTATGGGCTTTATTCTACACATTTATATCATTTTTGGGACTAACCTACTAACCGGAGGCCCAACCCATATTGCTGTTTTTTTTGCCTATTTCAGTATTTCAAAGAAAATGAATATCAAACGAAGTCCAAACGGAATGAAACCTTCGGGAGCATTATTTTTGGAACAAATCTGATCCGGAGAGCCTGGAGTGCAAGTCAAGAAATCTCCGAGGGCCCCACGAGATAGGAGGGCGCCCCCTAGGGACGCACCCCCTGTCTCGTGGGCCCCTCGGGCGTCCACCAACGTACTTCTTTCTCCTATATATATCCATGGACCCCGAAAACATCCAAGAGTACCATGAAACGCAATTTCCACCGCCGTAACCTTCTGTATCCGTGAGATCCCATCTTGGAGCCTTCGCCGGCACTCTGTCGGAGGGGGAATCGATCACAGAGGGCTTCTACATCAACACCATGGCTTCTTCGATGAGTTGTGAGTAGTTTACGACAGACCTACGGGTCCATAGTTATTAGCTAGAGGGCTTCTTCTCTCTTTTTGAATCTCAATACAATGTTCTCCCCCTCTCTTGTGGAGATCTATTCGATGTAATCTCTTTTTGCGGTGTGTTTATTGAGATCCGATGAATTGTGGGTTTATGATCAAGTTTATCTAAGAATAATATTGGAATCTTCTCTGAATTCTTTTATGTATGATTGAGTTATCTTTACAAGTCTCTTCTAATTATCAGTTTGGTTTGGCCTACTAGATTGATCTTTCTTGCCATGGGAGAAGTGTTTAGCTTTGGGTTCAATCTTGCCGTGATCTTACCCAGTGAGAGAAAGGGTTGCAAGACACGTATTGTATTGTTGCCATCGAGGATAACAAGATGGGGTTTATATCATATTGCATGAGTTTATCCCTCTACATCATGTCATCTTGCTTAATGCGTTGCTCTGTTTTCATGAACTTAATACACTAGATGCATGCTGGATAGCGGTCGATGTGTGGAGTAATAGTAGTAGATGCAGGTAGGAGTCGGTCTACTTGTTATGGACGTGATGCCTATATACATGATCATGTCTAGATAACGTCATAATTATTCGCTTTTCTATCAATTGCTCGACAGTAATTTGTTCACCCACCATAATACTTATGCTATCTCGAGAGAAGCCTCTAGTGAAACCTATGGCCCCCGGGTCTATCTCTTATCATATTTGCTTTCAATCTAATTTTATTTGCATCTTTATTTTCTGCATCTATATTATAAAATACCAAAAATATATTTATCTTATCATACTGTCTCTATCAGATCTCACTTTTGTAAGTGACCGTGAAGGGATTGACAACCCCTTTATTGCATTGGTTGCGAGTTCTCAGTTTGTTTGTGTAGGTGCGTGGGACTTTTGTGGAGCCTCCTATTGGATTGATACCTTGATTCTCAAAACTGAGGGAAATACTTACGCTACACTTTGCTGCATCACCCTCTCCTCTCCGGGGCAAACCAACACTAGCTCAAGACGTAGCATCCATCTTCATCTTGCTTGTTGTGAAACACCCATTTGGTACCGATGATGTTGTGGTTGTCGTCGGGCTTTTCAACCAATGTCCAAACTTGATTTCTCTTAAAGTGGTGTAGCTCTTCGTGCATAGCATTTATTCAATCCGGATCTCCCAATGCTTCTTTAACCTTCATAGGTTCAATGCTAGAGATGAGTGAATAGTGTTCACAAAAGTTAGCTAAACGAGTTTTGGAGCGAGTGATTCTCCCGGTTTGGATATCATTGTAGATTTGCTCGATAGGATGGTCTTTAGCAATTCTTGCTCGAACTCGTGAAAGCTTTTTCTTGGGTCTTGGTTGAACATCTTCTTCATCTTGTTCTTCTTCTTCTTGGTCTTCTTCATTATTGGCGTTGTCGTTCTCTTGTCGTGGTGGAGAAGGAGGTTGTTGACGTTCTTGATGTACTTCCTCGTTTTCTTCATCTTGGTGTGTCCCACTTGTGGATGCTTCCGTATCAACTCTTGATTCACCTTGTCGTGAAGTAGAAGCTTCCACTTGGACGGACGAGGTACTCTCCTTCACCTCCGTTGGACGAATCTTGCCAATAGACAAGTCTTGGATTGCTTCCGAGGGGTCTCTGTCTCCTACATCAATTCGCAATTGCTCTACTTGCGAGCCGTTAGATTCATCAAACTTCACATCTACCGTCTCTTCAACCTTTCGGGTGAAATTGTTATAGACACGGTATGTGTGAGAGTTTGAGCCATAACCAAGTAGGAAACCTTCATGAGACTTCGGAGCAAATTTAGAACGACGATTCTTATTAAGAATGTAGCACTTTAAGCCGAATACTCAAAAGTGTCCAGCTTGGGGTTCGTTACCGGTGAGGAGCTCGTATGTCGTCTTGCCGAGTAGCTTGTGAAGATACAAGCGCTTTGTTGCATGACAAGCTATCTCAACCGCTTCTGCCCAAAAGTGCTTTGACGTCTTGTACTCATCAAGCATCGTTCTAGCCATTTCGATGAGCGTCCGGTTCTTCCTCTCAACAACTCCATTTTGTTGAGGTGTGTACGTAGCTGAGAACTCATGTGAATCCCTTCTTCATCAAGAAAGGTGTCCACATTTTCATTCTTGAACTCCGTTCCGTTGTCGCTGCGAACCTTCTTGATCTTCACTTCAAATTGATTTTGAGCCTTCCTGGCGAAGTTTTTGAAGATCTTTTGGACCTGCGATTTGTCACCGAGAAAGAACAACCACGTAAATCTTGAAAAATCATCAACTATAACTAGACCAAAAGAATTTCCACCGAGACTTTTGTAAGCGTTGGGACCAAAGAGATCCATGTGAAGTAGCTCAAGTGGGCTCCTTGTGGTCATGGTGTTCTTCACGGGATGCCTTCCTCCAACCTGTTTACCTGCTTGACAGGCACTGCAAAGTCTATCCTTATCAAATATGACATCGTTAACACCAAGGATATGATTCCCTTTAATAAGCTTGTCAAGGTTTCTCATGCCAACGTGACCTAGTCGTCTATGCCATAACCAACCTTTAGAGGATTTAGCAATGAAGCAAGTTCTAGGTTGAGCCTTTTTAGTGAAATCAACAATGTAAAGATCACCTCTACCTATACCGGTAAAGACCAGTTTATGATTGTCTCTACGAAACACTTGGCAATCTATTTCAGTAAATAGGACATCGAAACCGAAATCAGCAAGTCTAGATACTGAAAGTAAGTTGTAGCAAAGAGATTCACCGAGCATAACATTCTGAATGGAGCTGTCATGTGAGATGGCCACCTTACCGAGGCCAACCACCTTACCCTTTGAGTTGTCACCAAAAGTGACATACTTTCGAGGACCATCATTTTCAGCAAGCTCACGAAACATGTCTTTATCTCCGGTCATGTGATCGGTACATCCACTGTCAAGAACCCATTCCTTTGCTCCTGCCATATATCCCCGAAGATTTGCCATAAGACATCGTCATATGGTGGATCAATTCCTAGTGGGAGTGATTCATTAGTATGAGTTTGAAAATAATTTCCTCTATGAAGTCTAGCAGCTTCGAAAATAATATCGCTAATAATTCCAACATTTCCTTTGGCATGCATAAGATTTGTAAGTTCAAATAGACAACTACAAAACATAGGATCATTGGAATTCATCTTACTCAAGGCAATAGACTTATGAAGAATTTCATCCAAATTTTTCAGAGAATAATTAGGAAACCGTTCCTCAAGAAATTTCCATATAGTGTAGGCACACTCAAGAGTAGGCAGTTTTCCAATCTAGTTTCTAGGCAAGCCTCTAGTGATAAGATTAACAGTTCTAACATTCCTAATCATGTCAATCGACTCATCAAGGGTAGGATGCATAGGATCAACATGAGGTGCACAAGGACTAGCAATGTACTTGTTCAAATGATATTGATCGAAAATTACAAGCATCTCCTTTTTCCACTCATGAAAATATTCTCCATCAAGTATGGGCACTCTATGTCTAAGACTACCCAAAGTAGACTCATCCATCTTCTTCCAATGGTGATTAAACCAAAGCAATGGAGACCAAAGCTCTGATACCACTTGTAGGATCTGAGAAGTATGTCTAGAGGGGGTGATTAGACTACTTGACCAATTAAAAACTTAACCTTTTCCCAATTTTAGTCTTCGACAGATTTTAGATTTCTTAGCACAAGTCAAGCAATCTTCACACAATTCAAGCAAGCATGCAAAGAGTATATGAGCAGCGGAAAGTAAAGCATGCAACTTGCGAGAATGTAAAGGAAGGGTTTGGAGATTTCAAACGCAATTTGGAGACATGGAGATTTTTGAGCCGTGGTTCCGATAGGTGGTGCTATCGTACATCCACGTTGATCGAGACTTCAACCCACGAAGGGTAATGGTTGCGCGAGTCCACGGAGTGCTCCACCCAAGAAGGGTCCACGAAGAACCAACCTTGTCTATCCCACCATGGTCGTCACCCACGAAGGACTTGCCTCACTAGCAGTAGATCTTCACGAAGTAGGCGATCTCCTTGCCCTTACAAACTCCTTGGTTCAAATCCCCAATCTTGTCGGAGGCTCCCAAGTGACACCTAGCCAATCTAGGAGACACCACTCTCCAAGAAGTAACA
This sequence comes from Triticum aestivum, assembly GCF_018294505.1. NCBI lineage: Eukaryota > Viridiplantae > Streptophyta > Magnoliopsida > Poales > Poaceae > Triticum > Triticum aestivum. Next base: position 778,051,511 of record NC_057801.1, read on the forward strand.
AATGGTGTGTTGATGATGAACTCCTTGCTCTTGTGCTTCAAATGATAGTCTCCCCAACACTCAACTCTCTCTCACAGGATTTGGATTTGCTGGAAAGAAGATTTGAGTGGAAAGCAACTTGGGGAAGGCTAGAGATCAAGATTCATATGGTAGGAATGGAATATCTTGGCCTCAACACATGAGTAGGTGGTTCTCTCTCAGAAATGGTAAGTTGGAAGTGTAGGCTTGTTCTGATGGCTCTCTCCACGAATGAAGAGGAGGTGGAGGGGTATATATAGCCTCCACACAAAATCTAACCGTTACACACAATTTACCAATCTCGGTTGGACCGAATCAACAAACTCGGTCAGACCAATTTAGTAAACCTAGTGACCGTTAGGATTTTCGGTGGGACCGACATGCAACTCGGTACGACCGATATGGTTAGGGTTAGGGCATAACTTAATCTCGGCGAGACCGATTACTCAAACTCGGTCAGACCGATTTTGGTAATGAGCTAACCTGAGAGTTGGTCAGGCAAACTCGGTGGGACCGATTACTCAAACTCAGTGAGACCAATTTTGGTAATAAGTTAACCAGAGAGTTTGCATTGTAATCTCGGTTGTACCGATTACTCAATCTCGGTAAGACCAATTTTGATAATGGACATACATAGAGAGATTACAATTTCATCTCGGTGAGATCGAGATCCCTATTGGTGAGACCGATTTGCCTAGGGTTTGTGGCAGTGGCTATGACATCTGAACTCGGTGGCGCCGGATAGAAAGAATCGGTGGGGCCGAGTTTGACTTTAGGTTTAGGTCAGGTGTGGATATGGGAAAGTAGTTGAGGGTTTTTGGAGCATATCACTAAGCACTGTGGAGCAAGAAACTCATTAAACAACACCTCGTCCCTCCTTGATAGTATTGGCTTTTCCTATATACTCAATGTGATCTTGGATCACTAAAATGTAAAATGCAGAGTCTTGACCTAGGAGCTTGAGCCAATCCTCTGTCCTTAGCGTCTTGAAGGGGTTCCACATCCTTTAGTCCATGCCACTCCATTGTTGAACTTGTCTGAAATATACAAGGTAAAAGTGTTAGTCCAACAAAAGATATGTTGACATTAATTACCAAAACCACCCAGGGAGCAGTTGTGCTTTCAACCGGACAAAACACAAGTACTATCGTGTTTAATTCCAACAGTCACCCCCCTAAACATGACATCTTCACGTCTTAGCTCCGACGCCGATTCTTCTTCGCATCTGCAAGAACTTCTCTCGATCCAAAGCCTTGGTTAGCATGTCCGCCAGTTGATCATCGGTGTGAATGTTGTTGACCTCCGTCTTACCTTCTTCCATGTAGTCCTTTATATAGCGATACATCTTATCAATGTGCTTGCTCCTATCATACCGCACTAGATCTTCGCGTATAAAACTTTCAGACTTGCTATCAACATTTAGCACCACTTGTTCCGGATCTCGACCCATGAGATCACCGTGTAGCCTCCCTAGCCACACACCTAAACACACCGCGGCGGCAGCTACAATATACTCTATTGCATCAACTGCGGGTGCTTTACTCTTCTTGCTCAGTTCAAGCGAGGTTCCATTGAAGCGTCAACTGGATTGCAATATTTCATGCCACGGTTTTCAAGTATCTTCCTTGCGTATGCCTTTTGGCATAGTATGATCCCTTCCGTCTTGTGATGTACCTCTATCCCGGGGTAGTAGCTCAAAAGACTAAGATCTTCCATCTTGAAAAATTCCTTCATTTGTAGCTTGAATTTTGCAATCACCTCTTCATCTGCTCCAGTTATCAACAGATCATCCACATAGATGCCAACTAGTAGACAATCTCTTCCTTCACCTCTCTTGTACATTGCATGCTCTAGTGGGGCTTTCTCAAATCCAAGAGATATAATCGACCGATCAAGTTTGATGTTCCACTCCCGAGGTCCTTGCCATAGTCCATACACATCTCCTTCTATATCGCCGTTCAAAAATGCGGATTTTACATCCATGTGATGTACTTTCCATGATTCCTGAGCTGCGAGAGCGATGAATAATCTCACCGACTCCATCTTTGCAATGGGAACAAACACTTCTTCGAAGTCCACACCTTCCTCTTGCACATACTCTTTGGCTCTGATACCAATAACCATTGTTGGAGTCAAACACGACCACGTATACATCTGTGTCCTAGCCGTGAAACATGTACACGCTTGTCCATGTAGGATTCCTAATAATGCACCGAGTAGGATTAGTACTAGTTGTCTTAGCTAGTATAAATATGTAAACCTACCCCCTGTACTTTGTATTGACCATGGAAAATCAATACAAAGAGATTAACAGGAGCGACACGCTCCCATGGCTACCCAATCCGGCGTATTGTGTTCTCGCGTGTGTACTGCGGCGAGATTGATCAAAGTGTATACGTGCGTTCATAGTCCAAGCAAAGGATCGATTGCTAGTTTGGCTAGCTTTGCACTGCGTAGGTGATCAATCCAATCAGCTTCACTTCGTCCTTGTTCATCGTCAATCGTTACCGTCGCCGGAAAGTAGTCGACGTCGGTTCTTGGCCAACAGTTGGTATCTAGAGCAAGGTTGATCTTCTAGTAACGGAGGATCATGGCAGACAACGAGAAGACCAAGCAGCTGGTGGAGTACTTCGGTGCGGCGAAAATAATTGCTCCTTCGGTGAGTTCATCGTACCCACAGTTTGATCGTGAGAACTTCAGGGTCTAGAAGGCCCTCATGGAGTGTAGTCCCCGCGCCAATGAGCTATGGGACGCGGTGGATCTAGGAGGCGACGCGTTGAAGAAGGAGGGAGCCGAGCACCGGAAGGATCGGTAGGCGGCGTCGGTGATTTACTCGGTGATGCCGATGGATGTCCTCCAACACCTGATCGCCAAAGAAATGGCGAGGGAGGTGTGGGATACGCTGTAGCTCCAGTTCGAGGGGCACACCCGCGTGAAGCAAGCCAATTTCTAAACTCTCCTAAGGACCTATGCGACTTTGGTCATGGGCGACAATGATTCCGTGGATGCGTTCGCCTCACGGGTGGCTACTCTTGTCAATCGGATTCGCGCACTTGGAAAGAACCTCACGGAGGCCTCGGTGGTCCGACGGTTCTTGCGTGCGGCCCCTCCACGATACCTGCAAATTGTCACGGCGATCGAGCAATGTGTCAATCTCGCGACTCTCTCCATCGACGATCTTGTCGGACGGTGTCGTGGTTCTAAGTCTGACAGTAGAATGGGGGTAGGTATGGAGAGGCAAGATCCTAGCTATGGAGTAGTTGTACACAGAGTGTTTAGCGAGTTCAGGCCCTTCTCGGAGGAACTAATAGCCCTACGTCTCGGAGCCCGGAGGCGGTCGACTGGTTTCTATGTGTATGAGTTACAGGGGTGCGAACCCTTTACACTGAGGAGGGGGGTGGCTTATATAGAGTCTGCCAGACCCCTCCGGCCCTCAGTTATGCAGGGCTTAAAGTACTTTAAGATAGGGGGTTACTGGTAACGCCCTCATAAAGTGCCATGAAGACTACTAAAGCTACTTAATGAAGACCGTTGCGTGCTAAGTGACTTTAGGTCTCCTGGTAGTCGAGTGGTTAGCTTCATGGTCGAGTGGCTATCTTCGTCGTCGAGTGTCCTTGAGTTCATCGAGTGAAGTCCCTCTTGGTCGACTGGAAGGTAGCTTCTTCTAGGGGTGTCCTTGGGTATGGTATCCTAGATAGGTCCATGACCCTACCCTAGGTACATAACCTCATCATTATCCCCCGAATGGATCGAGGTTCGAGTGAGGAAGGAGTTGATGATTTTCTCCGACCTATTTCCCGTGCTTTGATTATGTCATATCCTGGATCAGCGATTTTTCTTTTTGGCGTTGGCATCAACTTTTCTTTTTGTCGCTTTGATCCATTCATTTCTTCTGTCGAGTGAACTTTTGAACTTTAGTGAACTTCCGAGCGACGAATCGTAGGAAAGGTATCGTCTGACAGATTGATCTGCCATTAGCGGATTTTGTCGGATCCGAAATTTGGGAAACGCGCGAAACGGGGCGGACCGCGGTACTCGGATGGGATAAGGCGTGGACGCCTCGATTTCCATGCCGCCTTTTTCGCCACGTATCGTGCGTGCGCGACTGTTTCGGGATGTGACAGGACCGCCCGGGCCTACTCGTCAGCCACTCGGAAGCGTCCTTATATAAAGCGCCGGGCGAGGGTTTTTGAACAGTGCCTTCCCATTCTTCTCTCCGCCCTCTTTGCCTCCGCCCGCTGCGCCTACTCTCGCTTCCGCCTATCCACTCCTCGCATGCTTCGCCGGCGACAGTGGTGAAGGAGAAGACGACGGCCTTAGAGCGCGCGAAGAAGGCGACGGCGACGGGGAAAGCGAAGGGGAGACCGTCTAGTCGGGGCGGATCTTCATCAAGGTCCCGCCTGCCAAAAGGTTGGGTCCAAGGGGATTGGATCCGCTCGACCATCACCGAGATAGATCTCAATGACCTGGCCAACGAGGGTCTGATCCCCCACGGGTCAGCAAGGCTTCCGGGAACCGAGTGTCAACCGCAGCCGCAGGAGGGTGAGTGCGTTCTCCTAGCCACTCATGTAGACCGTGGCTTTTCTCTGCCGCCGAGTGTTTTCTTCCGAGGGTTTCTGAATTTCTTTGGGGCGCAACCTCACCATTTCACCCCCAATTCCATCGCCTATCTTGCTGCTTTCGTGTCCATGTGCGAGAACTTCCTGGGTTGTCGACCACACTGGGGTCTCTTTAAGCACATATTCACCTGTTGCTCACAGATGGTGAAAAAGGCGAGTCCAGATGATGAGAGGACTAAGGTTATCCAGATGTGCGGGGGTCTTGGGATTCAGATGAGGAATAAGAGTACTTTCCCGGCCATGACCCTTCCTGAGTCGGTCAAAGGGTGGCAGTCGACTTGGTTCTACTGCCAAGACGAGTCGACGCCAGGGCAGTCGACTGGTCTCCCTCCGTTCTCCATGGACCGAGTGGACAAACCCTCTTCTCTGAAGGTGCTTCCTGAGGAGAAAGCTTAGGTAAAAATGTTGATGGAGCGTGTAGTCCAACTCGTTAGGGACGGAGTGACAGGTATGGATCTTCTGGAGGTCTTCCTTAGACGGCGCATCCAACCGCTTTAGTACCGAGGCCACCCGATGTGGCTGTACTGTGGTACCGAAGACACCACTCGGGTCCATCCAGAAGCGGTCAACGATGCCACACTCGAGAGGTGGGTGGCCGCAATCACAGGGAATAAGGACAACCCTCGAGGGGCTAGGAGGATCCCGCCACTTGACTGTACCTACACACCGGACACGGTATGACCACTTATCTCCAATTGTAATCTTTCTTTATTCATTCTGCTTCGCTGCGAATTGGTCGATTGATCCTTGTTTTGTTGTCTGACAGGCCACCACCGATTTATACTCGATGCCCAATGGAGTGCAAACGCCGATTGAGGAGGAGGAAGGTAGTGGGGGCGAAAGCCCGGAGGAGTGGGATTCGGATGCTGACGACGATGATGAGGGTGATGACTCTGGTGAGGAGGAGGAAGAGGAGGAGGAGGAGGAAGAAGTTGTACCTCCTCGCTCGGAAAGACGCTTGAAGCTTGTCCATGATCCTGCGGCCGAGCGTCGTAAGGGTGTCACAACCGTCACGCAGTCGTCCAAGCGCCCTCGGACTACTTCTCCGGTGCCGACTGAGAAAGCTCCAAAGCAATCTCGAGTGGCACCGTCGAATTCGGCGAAGGTCTTGCCGAAGATGAAGATGGTGATCCCCACTATCTCAGGGTAATGGTGTATCTTGAGTTTGTCTGTTCCACATGAACTTATTCTTGGCCGACTCATGAGCTAATCGACTGACTTCTGGAACTGCAGTGCTGCTACTTCTGATACCTCGGCCAGAGCTGAAGACCAGGAGATGGAGGATGATGTTACTTCAAAACCTGGTATGACTCTTGTAGTTCCGTCTTCAGTCGATTGGCTTCTTGTCTCTAATTTTGATTCTTTTTCTGTAGCTTCATCTAACGTCGTTATCGACCTTCCCGATGATGACGATGAGGAACCACCAAGGCAGAGGAGGAGCAAGAAAGCGTCTGCTGGCAAGGTGACTCAGGACGTGCCAGCACCCGAGACATTGGTCATGGAGGGAGACAATGTCACTCGGCCTACCGTAACCTTTGCGGTGCCGTTGACGAGTGCTCGTCCTTCATCGTCGAGTGCTGCTCAACCCTCGCTTTTCTCAACCTACCACGTTCTAGAAGACCAAGCTAATGCTGCTAAAGAAGCAATACGCCAAGCGGGGGTCATGATGGAGCAAGTGAAGGCAATACGAGAAGCGAGTCAGGCAGCCTATGACGCCGGTTCAGCTCTTCAGAGTAATGTTCAGGTCAGTCGGTCACTACCTGTTCTGTTAGGATATGATATGTGAAAACTCTTCTTTCTGAAATTCCTAGAGTTTGTCCTACACCCACTGGGTGTGTCGATTGAAATTCCGGGTTAGTGGGGGCACGCTGAGTGCACCCACTGGGTGTAGTCCCCAAGGCTATGGTGGACTGCTGGCAATCGACCATCGTCTTTATGTCTTAAGTTTTTTCCTTACTCGACTAGGTCGAATAGATTCATAGACCGGTGGGGGCATGCTGAGTGCATCCACTGGGTGTAGTCCCCGAGACTGTGGTCGACTGCTGGCAGTCGACTATAGTCTGAAGAACACCTCCCTTTTTTTGTTGTTTTTTTTGTTGGTCGACTGGTCGAATCTAACTGATGAAACTAGTGGGGGCACGCTGAGTGCACCCACTGGGTGTAGTCCCCGAGACTGTGGTCGAATGTTTGTATTCGGCCATAGTCTTAGAAATGCTATGATTTTTCCTTAGTCACTCGGAAGTGAATTGTCTTTGACATCTGTCGATTGGTTCTTCGTAGAAATCCTGCGACCTTGCGGCTCGTTACACTGAGATGGAGAACAAACATATCCAGCTCGAGCTTGATCTGAAACTGACCCAAGAGAACCTAATGAAGGCGAAGGAGGAGGCTAAAGGTATGTTTGGTGAGGCCTCCGACGACTTCTTTTTCCTCTCGTTTGTTTCAGAGTCTGATCTCACTTTAATTTTGCAGACAAAGTGAGGGATGCCCTGAAGAAGAAAGACCTTGACTTGGCTGAGTTGCAGAAAGCGGCTTTAGAGAAGACCAAGCTCGCAGATGAAAAGCTGGCTTCAGTTACCAAGCTTGAAGAAGAAAACACCAATCTGAAGGCTGCTCTTGATGCTGCCAACAAGGAGGTCAGTCGACTGAAAAGTGATAAGGTTGCCCTGAATGACAAGGCCAGCGAGTTGGAGGGAAAGAAGAACGATCTGGAGGCTTATCTGGGTGGACTCGCCAAGAAGCTATTCCTCATGCTTGAAGGTAATCTTTTGTAACAAACAGACGTTTCAACTGTGATCTCCGACTGTTGTCTTGAATCGGTGGTTGTGCTTGCAGAATTTTGCCAGAACTTTGAAGAGGAGACTGGTCGACTGGAAATAAACCTGGATCCCATCAACTCTCCCGTGAAAGATGAAGTCGCCATGAATGTGCTCCGGATTGAATCTCGCGTTGCTGCTGTCGTCGACTATCTTGCAAGGCTGAAGGTCGCAACTTCTCGCATCGACACAACACTCTGGCCAAGAGAGACGCTCCAGAACGACCTCGAGTCTCTGATGACTCGACTGAACGAGGTCCCAAGTCGAGTGCAGGAGTGGAAGAAGTCTTCAGCCAGGTGTGGTGCGGATATTGCTCTGTCTCTGGTCCGCGTTCACTGCAAGGATGAACGAGAGGACAAGCTGGTGGCCCTTAGGGTGACTAACACCAAGAAGCATGATTTCCGATCTTTCATGGAGACCTTCATCGCTGCTGCCACTCGGATTGCAGATGGAATTGACCTGGATGAGTTTGTTACACCTTCCAGCCCTCCACAGGAGGGGTAAAAAACTTCTGAGCTTGATACTTTAAATTTGCCTCGGTATGCCGAGTGAGTTTTGTAACCGACAAACCTTAACAGGCTTAGTGCCTGAGCACTTTCGGTTCTGTTAGGTGTTATCCGAACTTGGATTCGATGTTGAATATGTTTGCATTTGGTTTGAGGTGTCTTTTGCAGGCTAAAGCGAGGCGCTCATTGCAATCGACTTGTTCCCTGATACACTTAGGCAAGCGCTGGGCTGCAGCTAAGCCTCCGAGTGGGGAGGTCTGCACTCCACTCGGTAGGATTTCAAAAACTTAGGCGAGCACTGGGCTGCAGCTAAGCCCCCGAGTCGAAGGTTTGCTCTCCACTCGGTAAGATTTTCAAAAACTTAGGCGAGCACTGGGCTGCAGCTAAGCCCCCGAGTGGGAGGTTTGCTCTCCACTCGGTAGGATTTTAAAAAACTTAGGCGAGCACTGGGCTGCAGCTAAGCCCCCTGACGGTGTCCTGGACTAGGGGGTACTCAACGCATCGTCTCCCGATCAGTTGGATTGGGCCGAGGACCCCCATGGCCGTATACTCATGGGCCAGTCCGGACAGCTGCCGCATACAAGGAAGAATCAACAAGACTTGGCGCTCAAGACAAGGACTCCTCCCCCATCGGCGTATTCGGCTAGGACTCTTGTTATCCTAGGCCTCTGGTGCATTATATAAACCGGGGCCAGGCTAGTCGATAGAGATAGACAACATCAATCATACCATAGGCTAGCTTCTAAGGTTTAGCCTCTCTGATCTCGTGGTAGATCAACTCTTGTAATACCCACATCATCAATATCAATCAAGCAGGACATAGGGTTTTACCTCCATCAAGAGGGCCCGAACCTGGGTAAAACATCGTGTCCCTTACCTCCTGTTACCATTGATCCTAAGACGCACTGCTTGGGAACCCCTACCTGAGATCCACCGGTTTTGACACCGACATTGGTGCTTTCATTGAGAGTGCCGCTGTGTGATCGGCGAAAGGATCAATGGCTCGACTGCAGGTCAATTGCGACGTCGGCTTCTTCGTCACCAGCTCGACTGGTCACCTTGGCTTGACCGAGGACTGCGCCCTAGCTCCGATCATCATGTTCGGATGAAGGCCTTCATCAACACCAACTTCGATATCTATCAAGATCATGGAGGAGTCATCCATGGAGCTCGGGGGCTCAACGTCAACATTGCCCTCAGGCGACCGTGCTGTTTTTCTGGACAACAAACTTGTATCCGCCGCCACCGCCTCCTCGAGTGTCGCCTAAATGATTACTTCGGTGCAATTATGCGGAATTAAGTCTACAACAACCCTGCAAAAATTTCGTCGAGTTCCGATGGAGGAATCTCCGGCAATCTCCGATATACCGGAGCCCTGTTGAATCTGGACGAGAATCCGGACGAGTTTAGGGCGTGCTATCCAGCGTCTAGCTTGGATGTCCTTTGGAGGATCCAACCGTTGATTTGCTGAGGAATTCCCTTATCTACCACCTTCCACAAATTCAGCTCGATCGGACCGTCCAAACTCCGGGAAACTTCCGATTAGTGCATCACTTTTTGGATCTATTTTCTGCGCGAAAACGAATCCGACCCGAGTTCGTCTTTTTTATGAAGGGATTTCGGACATCCTTTTTGAAGGAAGTTTTGTATGGGGTATTGTGTTTTGTTCCCGAACACATCCCACTAACTTCAAGATCTTTTGAACATGATCTTCAACATCATGCTGGTGTCAAACCAGTCTGGCAATATTGCTCCACGGCTGCCGACCTGCGCTAGACATGTCGTCACTTTGTTGAACCATGCTCAACTTCTTCGGATCATCATCTTGGCAAGCCGAACAAGAGTCCGGCATCGCGAAGGATAAATCATCACCAACATCGCCGCCCCACGGATTACACGGAGCGGGCATACTGGCATCGCCGCACGGTCGCTTCACCAAGCCGGCATCGACTATGTCACGACCTGCATCGGCAGGGCCACACTATTGCTTCTTCAAGCTGGTGTTCATCACCCCGACCTACTTCGACATCTCAGCTGGACCGGGGGCTTCGCCATCCCTTCATAAACCTACTCCGGACACTTCAGCGTCACTAGCCGACCAGGCATGGGTGCACGGATCGAGTCCCAATTTTGGGAATCACCTTCCTTCGGATTGCTACAACAAATAAACCAGGTGCTATTAATCCTAGTATTTCTTTTTGCTTGTTTGGGTTAAATTTTTCCCAAGGAATTATTACTCTGGTTAGTCCAGCATATGTACACAAGTCTATCAAATGGTGGCCGCATTGTCGACGGTCGCATGATGGTTCGGTCAGTTTTCATACACAGTTCGGCGAACGCCGCATCCGGAACTCGGACCGACCTGTGAATCTAGGCTTTGCCACGCCTTTATTGCATTACGCCGACGACCTGCATCGACATCGACTTCGGCGCCAGGCCATATTTATTTTACTACTCACTTTGCATCAATTATTTATTATGCAACAGTTTTTTTAATTCCTATTATTACTATTACCCCCGGTCTGCACTATTTTTTGTGCACAGGAAAATGATCCAGCCGGACTATATCCTTTGACGTCACCTCGGCTGGACGGGGGGCTTTGTCAACACTTCATTACCCCATGCCGGGGACTTCGGCATCACTCTGCTGTCCTGCATTGACCGTGCTATGTCACCACTTCGGAGTGCCGAGCTCCTTGCTCCGCCACCTCGGGACCGGCTTGGGGGATGGAACCTTGTCCCGCATCAAGCTCGGACCGCGTCGTCAATACCGAACACATTAACCAGCTAAGTTGCCTTCATGCTCAAAGTTTTAAATTTCTAAATTGTGTTCGGTTCGACCAAGAATTATACTTTTTTGTAAAAAAGTTGCTTGTAAAAATTATCCTTTTCAAAACTTTGTTCGCACACACTTGACGCGCTACCCACGCTCATTATACCTGGGGGCTTCTTTAACAGAAGCTTATTAATACGGGCTTTATGCCCAACACATGTGTCACACTTCCGCATGTACCTTTTATTCACCATTATATGCATCGATATGACTTAAGTTTTGGTCAAGCTGGGTTGCCTGGCTCCTGTGCTTACCCCTACGTTCCCGATTGTTCGGCTAGGTGGTAAAGGGAGCACCTCTGTGATTGTTACTGCCGGGTCAGCCAGATGTGTACCTCAGACTAGGTGAAGCCGAAAGCTAGCGTTCTTAAGGGAATACTCGGTCGGTGAAGTAAAAGATGATTTCTTACCTATTTATTTACCTGCCCCCAGATGTTTTTCTGCTCTTTTCGCAGTTCGGACATGCACTTTAGGGCATGCCTCCTAGGGAAAGGAACCCCTAACGGAACTATTCTCCTTGGAAGATGTTTCTTACTAACCATGTAATATAACATAACTAGTTGGGCACTTGTCTGATAAAAAGCACTAATGACCCCTACGCCTGGTCTCTACGCATGTCCCGGTTTTTATAACCGCGAGGGTATTCGGACACACTCCAGACTATTGGGTCCAGAGGTTGAAGCGAAAAGGTCCGCTACGACAAACGATCTATAATCCGGCTAGAAGGTATTCTACATGTCACCTTACATTTTATAGTCAACTTTTACCCAAGTCGCTTGGGGGCTCTTATATTTATTTGAGCTGTTTCATACTAAGTGTTTTTCTTCTTAGTCGTTGCAAAGTTAAAGCACGACAGAAGCACTTTTTTTATAAAGTCCAATTTTCGGATTGGCACCGAACACTTGATCTTGTTCGGACGTCATGTTTTTACTGACGTTTTTTGGTTTTCCAAGCTTTTGGCACTTTTAACTATTTGTGTGTTTTCAGCACAAGTCTCGCAATGCAACACCGGACACCTTTAGAAATTTGGCAAAAACATTCTCGGATATTGCTATATATGCATCAGCTTCGAATTGTGTCTTTGGTTAATAGTTGGGTTGCCCGGCTCCCGCGCTTGCCTCCTACGTTCCGCTTTGTTCGGCTAGGTGTACAAAGGGAGAACCACTGCGATTGTGCTTCTAGCTCGCATGGTCAAGCACCTCAGTGGAGAAAGCCGAAAACTGACTGTCACAATAGGTGTAAACTGGTCAGCGATCCGATGACTATATTAAATGACGGGCCATTCATAACTTGGCCGAAGTGTTTCCGGCTTGACCTCGACTGTCGCCGAACACTACCGGGGGCTATTAACTGGCCTCCCAAACTAAATCCTCGATCTTTTGCTCTTACATTGGAGCTGAGGTTTCATGATCATGCTTAGCATGACAACCCAAAGAAAGGAACCGATAGCGGGACTATTTTCTTTGGAAGACATTTCTTCTGTTAAACAGCAATTTAACATATCTCTCTGCGTACCTTTGTTTAGAAAGCCGTATGACCAGATTGCCTTGTTTGTCGTAAATCTTTGCCCTCATAAAGGCTTTATAAAGTAGGACAAACACTCCTCGGCTACCGGCCGAGGAGGTTGATGCCCATGGTCGGTCAATAAAGTTTTGTACAATGCAGATCCGAGCATTATTGACATAAAGTACTTGGATACATTGAGTCATTACACATAATTTGTGATTTTACTATGGATATTGATCCTTAATTCGGCCACCCGTGCCCGCATTAAGGCTCGGGGGCTACTGGGCTTCGGGCTTACTATTTACAAATATTAAAGGGGCACATCGATCCCCTAATCTGGTGTTGCCACCCGACCAGTGTCTCGGGGGCTACTGCATTGCCTGTTCTATGCAGAAAATTTTAAGTGCAATACAGTTTTCGAGGGGATTTTGATCCTCAGGTTGGTCGGCCGCACCCAACCTGAGTCTCGAGAACTGAGCACCCCGCTTTTTGTGTCCCGAAGTATTCTGCCGAGCTAGGACTTGATCCTCAGACCGATTTTGCAAATCAACCTGAGTCTCAGCGGCTACAAGGATCAGCGGTCTTATGTCATCCTTCAGGTGCATCTCGAGTTTTAGACCGATACATACCTTAAGGGCTACTGGCTATATATCTCGTCAGAGAATAAATTACATCAATAAAAAACATTGACCAAAAATCAGCCCATGACCGAGGTGCTTAAACCACCTCGGAAGCAGTTCGACATATAGCTCGGATGCAAGTGGCTGGCTCCTTAGAGGGCATTTTCGGCATTAAGCTCGGTTAAACTCCTTCAAACTTCTTTGAACCAAGGTGATTTACGACACCTCGGATAAAGTCTGGCGCTGGAGCTCGGATACATTTTCCGGCGTTGGAGCTCGGATACAGCTGGCGTTGGAGCTCAGATACATAGTCCGGCGGTAGAGCTGGGAAGCAGTCCGTCATTGGTGCTCGGCTGCAAAAGATACGTCGAATGCAGTCCGGCGTTGGAGCTCAGACGCAAGAGGACGTTGCCGCCCGGGAACAACTTCAAACCCGAGGTGTGGCATAAAAATAACAAGGCATTGATAAAGGCCGGAAACTTAAAGGGGCTCCTCGGATACCCGACGTATAAACTCGACGAATGCATTTCAGCGATCCTCAAGATCGAAGATGAGAAGATTTGTTGAACCAATTTTCAAGACCAGCAACCGAAGATGAAGAACAGTTCGGAAGAATCGAGGAGCGTCCCTAACTTGAAGACTGGTTCAGGGGGATACTGACGGTGTCCTGGACTAGGGGCTACTCAACGCGTCGCCTCCCGATTAGTTGGATTGGGCCGAGGACCCCCATGGCCATATACTCATGGGCCAGTCCGGACAGCTGCCGCATATAAGGAAGAATCAACAAGACTTGGTGATCAAGACAAGGACTCCTCCCCCACCGGCGTATTCAGCTAGGACTCTTGTTATCCTAGGCCTCTGGTGCATTATATAAACCGGGGCCAGGCTAGTCGATAGAGATAGACAACATCAGTCATACCATAGGCTAGCTTCTAGGGTTTAGCCTCTCTGATCTCGTGGTAGATCAACTCTTGTAATACCCACATCATCAATATCAATCAAGCAGGACGAAGGGTTTTACCTCCATCAAGAGGGCCCGAACCTGGGTAAAACATCGTGTCCCTTACCTCCTGTTACCATTGATCCTAAGACGCACTTCTTGGGAACCCCTACCCGAGATCCGCCGGTTTTGACACCGACACCCCCCGAGTGGGAGGTTTGCTCTCCACTCGGTAGGATTTTCAAAAACTTAGGCGAGCACTGGGCTGCAGCTAAGCCCCTGAGTGGGAGGTCTGCTCTCCACTCGATAGGATTTCAGATACTTAGGCGAGCACTGGGCTGCAGCTAAGCCCCCGAGTGGGAGGTTTGCTCTCCACTTGGTAGGATTTTCAAAAACTTAGGCGAGCACTGGGCTGCAGCTAAGCCCCCGAGTGGGAGGTTTGCTCTCCACTCGGTAGGATTTTCAAAAACTTAGGCGAGCACTAGGCTGCAGCTAAGCCCCCAAGTGGGAGGTCTGCTCTCCACTCAGTAGGATTTTGTATTGGTGGCGTAGCTCGGAAGGAGAGGGTAGCAGTCGACCTGCACCTCGTCCTCCTTGCAGAGCGCACGTTGTATTTGTGGCGTAGCTCGGAAGGAGAGGACATCAGTCGACCTTCACCTCGTCCTCCTTGCAGAGCACATGTTGTATTTGTACTTAGGCGAGCGCAATGCTGTAGCTAAGCCTCCGAGTGGAAGGCTGGCTTACTACTCGGTAGGATTTTGTTTAACTTAGGCGAGCACTGGGCTGCAGCTAAGCCTCCGAGTGGAAGGTTGGCTTACCACTTGGTAGGATTTTATTTAACTTAGGTGAGTACTTGGACTGCAGCTAAGCCTCCGAGTGGAAGGCTGGCTTACCACTCAGTAGGATTTTGTTTATCTTAGGCGAAACGGATTTCGCAGCTATGCCTTCGTGTGGGAGACTGGCTCACCACCCGATTAGGATTTTTTTTACAGACTTGGGCGAATCGGATTCGCAGCCAAGCCACCCACTGGGGGATTGTTTTATGTCGACAAAAGTAATAACAATTACTGGGAAAATTATAAAGCTCTTGTCTTTGATAAATAAACTACAGAAGTACTTTTATTACAACTCATCCGAGTGAATACTTAAGTGTAAAAGGGGCGGAGAAGCTCCGCGTTCCAAGCTCGGGGCTCGTCAATCTGATGCTCGACATTGTAAAGACGGTATGCTCCATTGTGGAGAACCTTGGTGATGATGAAGGGACCTTCCCAAGAAGGAGCAAGCTTGTGTGGTTTCTGCTGACCCACTCGGAGAACTAAATCTCCTTCCTGGAAGGCTCGACTCTTCACGTTTTTGGCGTGGAAGCGACGCAAGTCTTGTTGATAAATGGTCGATCTAATCAGAGCCATCTCCCTTTCTTCCTCTAAAAGGTCGACTGCATCCTGCCGCGCTTGTTCTGCTTCAGCTTCGGTGTAGAGCTCGACCCGGGGAGCATTGTGGAGAAGATCACTCGGCAAGACTGCTTCAGCTCCGTACACTAAGAAGAATGGAGTTCTTCCAGTCGATCGGTTGGGTGTGGTCCTTAACCCCCAAAGCACCGAGGGAAGTTTGTCGACCCATGCACCAACCGCATGCTTAAGATCACGCATCAAACGGGGTTTCAACCCTTTGAGAATCAAACTGTTGGCTCGTTCTGCCTGTCCATTCGACTATGGATGGGCGACTGAAGCATAGTTGACTCATGTGCCTTGAGACGTGCAAAAAGCTCTGAATTCTTCAGAATCGAAGTTTGACCCGTTGTCAGTGATGATGTTGTGCGGGACTCCATATCTGAATATCAATTCTCTGATAAAGCTGACAGCAGTACCGGGCCTCAAGCCACTTAGTGAACTTGTCAACTTCGACCAGCACATGGGTGAAACCACTTCTGCCTGTTCTCAAAGGGCCGACCATATCCACCCCCCATACTGCAAAGGGCCAAACAAGTGGTATGGTCTTTAAAGCTGAGGCGGGCTTGTGTGACATATTGGAGTAAAATTGACATCCCTCACACTTGTCGACTATCTCCTTTGCCATTTCATTCGCTCTGGGCCAATAAAAACCAGCTCGGTATGCTTTAGCCACGATGGTCCGAGAAGACGCATGATGGCCACAGGTCCCCGAGTGGATGTCGTTGAGAATCATTCGACCTTCCTCCGGTGTAATGCATTTCTGGCTGACTCCAGTCGCACTTTCTCTGTATAACTGACCCCTCATGACGGTGAAGGCTTTGGATCGGCGGACGATCTCCCGAGCCTCTTCTTCATTCTCGGGGAGTTCTGTTCTCAAAATATAGGCGATATAGGGCACTGTCCAATCGGGAGTGATGACCAAAACTTCCATGATCAAGTCGACCATAGCTGGGACCTCGACTTCAGTCGGATCTGTGGCGCTTTTGGGCTGTGAGATTTCTTCAGTGAAAGGATCTTCTTGAACCGATGGTGTGTGAACATGCTCCAAAAACACACCACTCAGAATGGCTTCCCTCTTGGAACCTATCTTCGCCAAGTCATCAGTTACTTGATTTTTCAGTCGGGGAACGTGATGGAGCTCTAACCCTTCGAATTTCTTTTCGAGCTTCCTCACTGCATTGTAGTATCCAGTCATGGCTGGGCTTCTAACGTCCCACTCCTTCATCACCTGATTGACCACCAAATCTAAGTCGCCATAAACCATAAGGCGACGGACGCCGAGTGAAATGGCCATGCGCAACCCATACAAAAGTGCTTCATATTCTGCTTCATTGTTGGAGGAATCAAAGTGGATCTGGAGCACATATCTGAGCTTATCTCCTCGGGGAGAAACCAAAACTACCCCAGCACCAGAACCATTTAACATCTTAGAGCCATCAAAGAACATGGTCCAATGCTCCGAGTGAACTTGAGTCGGCTGCTGCTGTTCAATCCACTCGGCAAGGAAATCTTCTATAGCCTGGGACTTAATGGCTTTCTTTGCCTCAAATTTGATATCAAGGGGAAGGAGTTCAATCGCCCATTTAGCCACTCAACCAGTTGCATCTCTGTTGTGCAGAATCTCTGACAATGGTGCGTCGCTGACGACTCTAATGTCATGATCAGAGAAATAATGGGCAACCTTCTTCATGGTCATGTAGATCCCATATACGAGCTTCTGATAATGAGGATATCTTTGCTTCGATGGGGTCAAAACTTCAGAGAGATAATACACTGGGCACTGAACTTTGAAGGTTTTACCTTCTTCTTCCCGCTCGACCGTAAGTACTATACTGACGACTTGTCCTATGGCTGCAATGTAAAGCAACAGAGGCTCTTTGCTGATTGGAGCAGCAAGCACCGGCTGGGTGGAGAGCAGAGCTTTTAGCTCGGCAAACGCTGCATTAGCTTCTGGAGTCCACTCAAACTTGTCTGCCTTCTTCATCACACTACAGGAAACAGGTAATTTGCCGTCTGTGAATTACAGACGGCAAAGACCCAAATCCAGACGGCAAAGATTTTGCCGTCAGGAAGTAGACGGCAAACTCAGACGGCAAAGATTAGTCGGCAAAGAATACTTTGCCGTCAGCCTTTTGTCGAGATGACGGCAAAGATTTTGCCGTCAGTCAATATAGTTTTGCCATCTCCCGCAAAAATAACAGACGGCAAAAAATGTGTTCTTTGCCGTCAGTCAAAACGTGTGCTTTGCCATCATCCACACTAAAGTACAGACGGCAAAGATTATTTTTCATGTTTTAAAAAAAGTGACGTATGAGATCAGCAAGCAAATATTTCATG
Organism: Triticum aestivum; assembly: GCF_018294505.1. Classification (NCBI taxonomy): domain Eukaryota; kingdom Viridiplantae; phylum Streptophyta; class Magnoliopsida; order Poales; family Poaceae; genus Triticum; species Triticum aestivum. Next base: position 778,069,156 of record NC_057801.1, read on the forward strand.
CGATGGTCGACACGGTCAAGGAAACTCCACTACCAATCTTCATATACAATACACATTATCGATATTTCTAGATGGACAAAAACCCACAAGATATACCACACTAGATTGTACACAATACACATTATACAATATGGAGTATTGCATGTCTACATCACAATACACAACAATATTACACATGAATATCTTCTGGATCCAGCGCGGCTTCGATTTGGTGGAGACGAACAAGGCCACTGAGGGACATGCTCGATCTGGTGGTGCCAGCGCCGGCGTCGGCAGGTGGCGAGGGCGAAGGCGGGCTGCAGCGGGCGGAGGCGGGCGCATGGCTGAACCGGGCGGAGCTCGGCCGGTTGGGCGGGCGAGCGGTGTGCGGCCGGTGGCATGGGTGGAGGCGGGCTCCGATGGCACGGTGGAGGCCGAGGCGGAGGCGAGCTCCGGTGACGCCGCGGAGGGCGAGGCGGCGGCGGGCTCCGGTGGCGCGCGGCGGAGGCCGAGGCGGAGGCGGGCTCCGGTGGCGCGGCGGAGGCCGGGGCGGAGGTGGGCTTCGGTCGCGCGGTGGGGCGGAGGGGGGCTCTGGACGGAACGCGACGGGGGATGGGGCGTGGAAGCCGGCAGGGGCGACGGGGGATGAGGCAGGGGCCAGCGGCGACGGGGGCTGAGAGGAAGGGGCCGGGGCCGACGGCGCCGGGGGCTGAGAGGAAGGGGCCGGGGCCGGCGGCGCCGGGGGTTGAGGTGGTGTCGGGCGCCGGCTGCTGTGGATCGAGAGCAGAGAAAGGTACAAGAGAGAAGGGAGAGAGATCGTTGTGAGGGTGGGTGCGGGAGGATAAGGGATAGAGAGAAAGAGTGGTGGGGGCGAGTGGGGTGTGGGGCGTGGGGTGGGGCACTGTATGGAGCTGGGGATGAGTGGAGTGGATGATGCCATGTCATCGATCCATGTGATCAATCCGCGTCATGTGTTTCTTCTTTGCCGTATGGAAAAAAACGCAGACGGCAAAGAGCCTAGTTTGTCGTCTGCTAATAAAAATACAGACGGCAAAGATTCTTGTCGTCTGTGAAAAAAACTGACGGTAAAGATTTTTTGCCGTCTGTGATTTGTTTCGAAGATGGCAAAGTGCTCTCTTTGACGTCTGTGTTTTTTTTGCAGACGGCAAAGTATATTTTGCCGTTAGTTTTTCTTTGCCGTCTGGTGATGACAGCAAATTTTCTTTGCCGTATTGCCCGACAAAAAGCTGACGGTAAAGACGTCCCCTGACGGCAAATTAGCTGTTTCCCGTAGTGTCAGTCGGTAAAGAGGCAACGCCTTTTCACCGAGACGAGAGATGAATCGACTTAATGCGGCCAAGCATCCAGTAAGCTTCTGGACATCGTGCACACGCACAGGGCGTTTCATTCGGAGTATGGTGCTAACTTTCTCTGGGTTAGCATCGATTCCTCGCTCTGAAACGAGAAAACCGAGTAACTTTCCGCCAGGCACTCCGAATGTGCACTTTGATGGATTGAGCTTGATATCATATCTCCTGAGATTGGCAAATGTTTCAGCTAGGTCAGTCAACAGGTCGGAACCCTTTCGTGACTTGACCACGATATCATCCATGTATGCTTCCACATTCCGACTGATTTGAGTGAGTAAACACTTTTGAATCATTCTCATGAACGTGGCTCCGGCATTCTTGAGACCGAATGGCATGGTGATATAGCAGAAGCACCCGAATGGAGTGATGAAAGCTGTTTTGATTTCGTCAGGTCCATACAGACGGATCTGATGATACCCGGAATAGGCGTCTAAAAAAGACAATCTCTCGCACCCCGCAGTCGAATCGACAATTTGGTCGATGCGAGGGAGAGGAAAATGATCTTTTGGGCAGGCCCGATTGATATGCTTGAAATTAATGCACATGCGAAGTGAGTTGTCCTTCTTGGGAACCATGATGACATTGGCGAGCCACTCGGAGTGGTATATCTCTCGGATAAACTCTGCTGCAAGGAGTCGAGCCACCTCCTCGCCAATGGCCTTTTTCTTCTGAACGGCGGACCATCGAAGATGTTCCTTAACATGTTTCGCTTTTGAGTCGACTCTGAGGCGATGCTCAGCCAGTCCCCTGGGAACACCCGGCATGTCAGCTGGCTTCCATGCAAAGGTGTCCCAGTTCTCACGGAGGAACTGGATGAGCGCTTCTTCCTATTTAGAGTCGAGTGTAGTGGAAATATGTGTCGGAGCTGCGTTGGGGTCAGTCGGGTGGATATGAACTGGCTTCGTCTCGCCTGACAATTGGAATGCTGACTCTGTGGCGGGCTTCTTGGCCCGCAGCAAATCACTCGGATCTGCATTTTTCTTATATTCCTCCAGCTCTACCACTGTTATCTGGGCATCCGCGATCTTTGAGACTTTCTGGAAACACTCTTCTGCCTTCTTTCGACTGCTAGTGATAGTGATCATGCCCTTGGGGCCAGGCATCTTTAATTTGACTTACACATAACATGGTCGAGCCATGAAGCGGGCATAGGCTGGTCTTCCCAAAATAGCGTGGTAAGCGCTCTGGAAATCCACGACTTCAAACGTCAGCTTCTCCTTGCGGAAATGCTTCGAGTCTCCGAACACTACAGCCAGAGATATTTGACCGAGTGACTCAGCCTTCTTCCCAGGAATGTCTCCGTGAAAACTCATGTTGCTGGAGCTGAGCCTGTACATTGGAATGCCCATTCCCTTGAGCGTCTCTGCGTACAGTATATTCAACCCACTGCCGCCATCCATCAAGACCTTCGTCAGTCGAGTGCCTTCGACGACGGGGTCGACCACCAGCGCTTGCCTCCCAGGGGTGGCAATGTGAGTGGGGTGATCGGATTGGTCGAACGTAATGGGAGTTTACGACCATTTCAGATAGCTTGATGTCGCCGGGGCGACCATATTGACCTCTCGGTTGATCACTTTCAGTCGACTTTTGCTCTCTACGTCAGCAAAAATCATCAGGGTGGAATTGACATGAGGGTACTCTCCATCACTGTCCTCCTTGTCCTCAGCCTTGTCCGACTCCTTCTCTTTGTCCTTGGGCTGTTTCCCTTGAAACTGCTGGATTAAGAGTCGGCACTGGCGAGTGGTATGTTTCGGGTAGATGAAGTTACCCTCTTCGTCTTTCTTCGTGTGGATGTGACATGATAGATCCATCACGTCATTTCCTTCTTTATCCTTTACCTTCTTGGGGTTCCAAGATCCTTTGAGCTTCCCTTTGAATTTGCCCTGAGTCACGGCCAGAGCCTCTCCAGGAGCAGCTGGCTCGGCCTTCCGCTTCTGTTTCCGACTGGAGTTTCCTTTTTCCGACTGACTCGGCTTATACTTGCCACTCCAGAGCCTGCCCTCTTCTTCACCGTTGGCGTATTTGGTGGCAATCTCCATCATTCGACCCAGGGTCATATCCCCGGTTCGACCAAACTTCAGGCCCACCTCTCTGTTCTTGACACCATCCTTGAAGGCGCAGACCGCTTGATGGTCCGACACATTCTCCACGGTATGATGAAAAGTGATCCATCTCTGGATGTAATCTCTCAGTGTTTCACTCGACTTTTGTACGCAAACTTGCAGCTCTGTCAATCCGGCCGGTCGCTTGCAAGTTCCCTCGAACATTCTGACAAACACTCGGGAAAGATCTTCCCAGGTGTAAATGCTGCTAGGAGCTAACTGATTCAACCACGCCTTGGTCGAACCCTCTAGCATAAGTGGCAAATGCTTCATGGACACCTCATCATTACTGCCACCAATCTGTACAGCCACTCGGTAGTCTTCAAGCCAAGTTTCAGGCTTAGACTCTCCGGTGAACTTACTTACTCCAGTCGCCAACCTGAAGTTGGGGGGTATCACTGCGGCTGTGATGGCCCTGCTAAAGCATTCTGGACCTGAAACGTGGACTCGGCTGCTTGTGGGCAAATCTCCGTCATGGCCACCTCTGTGAGCTCTGTTCCGATCGACCAAACCTTGCACGATGATGGATCTCGCGTCAAAGCCTGGCTCTCTGGGGTCAACTCGAGCTCTCCGCCCAACACTGAGCTGGCGCCTGTCATCTTGCTGCCGATGGGCGTTAGACCCACTTCTCGGGGGAGGAGTGGGCACTCGACGCCTATCATCACGATCGAATCGATCATCATAGTGGTCCCGCCGGCCTTCACGTCCCACGAGCCTCAGAGGCGACCTTGGGCTGTGAGCCGACTGAACAGTATTCGCAGCGACGGATCAACTGTGAATCCTGTTGCGCGACTGTGACACAACTGAATTCTGATCTCCTCCCGCCCGGAGCAAATCTCTGATCTGCATCAAGCCTCTCCCAGCTTCCGACTGAGAGGGCTGAATTGACTCCGCTATACGGGCTGCAGCTGCCAAATTCTGAATCGGGGTTCGATATACCTGAGTCGGTTGCGGAAAGAGCTGACGTCGGCTGGAGTCAGGTACTTGTTGACGCGCACGCTCGTCGAGTGCTCGCTGGAGGTTCTCCAGTCGAGTGCGTTCAGCCAAGTTGGCCAAACGCGTCTCTTCCAAGGCACGAGCCTCGGGAGTTTCTCCTGCGATGGGAGTCTGCAGGGCATCCATGTTCCGGCGGCGAAGATCTTCTCTTTGCTGAGAAGTGAGCGGCTCGGGCTGATATTCCTCATGGGCCTGAGCAGGATCGCCTCCATCGTCCATCCCGTCGATGCGGGGGAAACCGGGAGGGCTATGAGGCCCGTTGACCATCAGGACCTCCGCCACTGGATCACTGCTGTCGCACTCGGATGCAGTCTCCACGGAGCCAGTCGACAGATTGAACAGGCCGTAGAGAGATTCGTCGGGCTCAATTGCCGCGACTTGGATGGTAGCCGATTGGCGAGCCACTGCGTGTCTCACCCACCGCTGAAGTCTCGACCGTCCGGAGCGCTTGCGCTGGCGGGAGACAGGGAGGGAGGACGGCACAGGAGTCGACCGGTATGGGGTCGACGGCTGCCGCAGCAGGACGCCGCGGACACACGCCCGAAAGTGCGTCGCCCCGCGGACGGGGAGCGCATCGATGTCGAGTGGTGCCTCCTGGAGCTAAGCGGAGTCGTCGGCGATGAAAGCGAGCGTACCGGGACAGATCTCGCGGCCCTCGACCAGAGCTCCGCCAGAAACCATGATGAAGGCAATCGGACAAATTGCAACTTCTCCAAAAAGTCGCTAAGACACCTACCCCACGGTGGGCGCCAACTGTCGTGGTTCTAAGTCTGACAGTATAATGGGGGGTAGGTATGGAGAGGCAAGATCCTAGCTATGGAGTAGTTGTACGCATGAGTGTTTAGCGAGTTCAGGCCCTTCTCGGAGGAAGTAATAGCCCTACGTCTCGGAGCCCAGAGGCGGTCGACTGGTTTCTGTGTGTATGAGTTACAGGGGTGCGAACCCTTTACACTGAGGAGGGGGGTGGCTTATATAGAGTCCGCCAGACCCCTCCGGCCCTCAGTTATGCAGGGTTTAAAGTACTTTAAGATAGGGGGTTACTGGTAACACCCTCATAAAGTGCCATGAAGACTATTAAAGCTACTTAATGAAGACCGTTGCGTGCTGAGTGACTTTAGGTCTCCTGGTAGTCGAGTGGTTAGCTTCATGGTCGAGTGGCTATCTTCATCGTCGAGTGTCCTTGAGTTCATCGAGTGAAGTCCCTCTTGGTCGACTGGAAGGTAGCTTCTTCTAGGGGTGTCCTTGGGTATGGTATCCTAGATAGGTCCATGACCCTACCCTAGTTACATAACCTCATCAGACGATACAAGGCTCATGATGAGCGGATGCGCTATAGTCTTGGGGACGGGAGAAACGACGAGCTTGTGATGCTCACAAGGGCGTAGTGGGTCGCTTTGTCAAAGGAAAAGCAAGGCAGATCCACGAGCAGCAGCAAGAAGAAAGGGAAGCAACACTCGGTGAGAAAGAACTTCGCTGAATCGGACGACGACTCAGATGATGAGGCTGCACCTGCACCACCGAGGAGGAATTTTGACATCAGGAAAGTGAGGTGTTATAACTGTGGCCTCCTTGGCCACTTCACGGCTGACTGCGAGGAAGCATCGAAGCAAAAGGCGCTCATGGCCCAGCAAGGAGATGAAAGTGACATGATGTTGATGTGTGAACTTGTGGACGAGGAGGATCCAGTTCTTCAAGTGTCGGCTAAAGAAATTGTCACGCTCCGTGAAGAAAAAGTTCGCTCTCAAGATCATGATTCGGAAACTCGTGTCGGTGCTACGGGCACGAGAGGTGATTCTGAAGCTTACGTCGATGCTACAGATGTAAGCCCTATCTTTGTTGGAGCGAAGGAATCGCTCATTGCATGCGCTCAAGAATGGAGAAGCAGTCTTCGTGCGACGCGTCCAGGAAAAACAGAGGCGTACGTGGCGCTGAAAGTTCACGAAGAAACAGTAGACATTAGTGCTACCGACATGGAAGAAAATTCTAAATCTCGCGTTGAAGATACTGACGTGGGTGTTACATCTTCAAGCACTGGTGTGAAGGCGGACACAGAAGCTGGTGATGTTGATGCAAAGGCACACCAACGTACAACACTGAAAGAAGTCTCGGTCACTGGTGCAGCTCGCTCGACGGTTTCTGCCAGCAAGCAAAGACCGGTGCTGTGTACTAGCCATGGAAGTCCAGCCAAAGGTTGCAGTCCATGTGTTACACAAGTGGCAGGAAGCCTAGCTACAAAAGCTTGGGATGGTATTTTTGCTTCGTCAAAAGGAATGGATGGAGCAAAAAACTCTGTATCGTCTCCAAGAGTACACGAGAAAAGGGCACCATCATCTGCATGTGTGCATCTCGGTCTGGTGTTCGACATACATCCGGAGAAGTCTCTTTGGACAATTGACCCAGAAAAGATGAAAAGGTGTGAGAAACGGTGTCTAGGAAGTGCCGATGAACCGGGGGAATTCAAGGGTGCAAATACGAAGGAGAATTGGCGTCAGGCTATGGAAGAAGAGTTGAGGTCGATCCACGACAATAATTCATGGGAGCTTGTGGATCCTCCCAACAATGAAAAGGCTATAGAGCTCAAGTGGGAATTCAAGGTCAAGAAAGATGTTGAAAGGTGCATGAAGCACAAAGCGAGGTTTGCGGCCAAAGATCATGTGCAAGACGAAGGTATGGACTTCGAAGAAGTGTTTGTTCCCATTGTAAAGATGGAGTCGGTGAGATTACTCATCGCTCTCGCGGCTCAGGAATCATGGAAAGTACATCACATGGATGTAAACTCTATTGGCCCGAAACTACAAATAGCTAGCTCTCTCTTTGTACTAATCAGAGGAAGCCTAGCTAAAACCAGTGGCTGCACACAAGCTGCTCTCACTCTCACTCACGTATAGATGAACTCACACACACCCACATACTGAGAGGACACACTCACGAGCAGAGGAGGAATACTGGAGTGGCTTGATGCCTTTCTTGATTGGAATGGAATGCTTACAACCGGGGGGACTTGGGACCTATTTATAGGTGATTACAAACCGACTATAGAACTAAGATATTTCTACTAGCTGCCCACACTGGTGGAAAAAGGGCCTTTGGTCGCGGTTCGCAACTGCCATTAGTCGCGGTTGCGCAACCGCGACCGAACAGGCGCGACTAAAGGCCCCACCCTTTAGTCGCGGTTGCTTAAGAACCGCGACTAAAGGCCCGTCCACGTGGGCGCCAGGCGGCCGTCGGGGCGGAGGACCTTTAGTCGTGGTTCTTCTGGCCAACCGCGACTAAAGGCCACCGCAGGTTTAGGGTTTTAGCCCCCCCCTAAACCTGTTTTCTGTTTAATTTGTATTGTTTTATTTCTTTTGTGCTTTATTTTAATTTTGAAGGAGTTTCACATATTCTACGGTACTACATACATGCATATGAATGTACAATTTCAAACAAATTTGAAATTAGAACCAAAAAGAATTCAAGAGGAATATACAATATATATTCAATATCATCGGATGACCATATACAATTTTGAACAAGTTTCCATACATAATTTAACGCATATAAAGTTCTACGTCCTCGTAATGGTGTTTTCCTTTAGGATGGAGGACTTCCCTCCTGAACCATCCAGCTAGTTCCTCTTGAAGTGGTCGGAAGCGAGCTTCTGGACTAAGCATCTTCCGGAGGTTATTCCTCTGAGCATTGGTATCACTCGGCACCCGCTCAGAGGTGTATCTCCGGATCATCTCACAAACATAGTATGCACATAGATTGGTCCCCGCTGGCTGAATATCGTCACCATTCTTAGCCTTTGCCCTTTTGAATTCTAGCACTTTTTTGAATTCACCGACCTTTGTATCTACGAACCGTCTCCAAACCCTACGAGGCAAAGAAAATTAAATGAACAAGAGAGTTATTAGTTACTTGATATTAGGAAATGAACGAAATAGGCCGATCGATATAGAGCGCAAATGAATGAAAATAATTACTTCTGCAGCATTCTTCTCATGTCGACCCAAAGCTTTGGATCCTTATTCAGAGAGTCGTGGACGAGACATTCTGAGGTGTCAACTTTAATTACTAGCAGAATCCAGTGGAACCTGCGGACACGATACATGCACAGTACGTCATGCATAACTCATCGATTAGCCGGCCACATACCATGCATGGAGTAAACAAAAGAGAATGTGCTCAAGATAGAAACACTCACCCAAAATGGTAAGGAAATAGAATATCACTTTTGAGTTCCTGCTTTGTAAGAAACTGCCACAGGTCTGCCTCCATGTCGGCGGGGTGATGCTCCAACACATATCCATTAACGATGTGTGGGTCAATGAACCCAACATCATGGATGTTCCTTACTCTGCATTCCTTAATCTTCATTCTGCATGTATAATAGCGGACACAACAATATAGTTAGGACATATATATAGTGCAGGCAATATGAACGAGATGGGGTAGAAATAAATCACTTACAGAACGTAGCAACTGATGATAGATTTGTCGAGCTCGTGCAGATTGAAAAGCTGGAACAATTCACTCAGATGAATTTGTACATAGTAATGTTTGAAGTGATGCTCATATCTAACTTCCGCATAAATATATTCTTTGGCGTTTTTATTTTTTATGTAACCCTTGTACCATTTCAGCAGACCTTTCATTTGTGGAGGTAGATCCTGTTCCTGCGCAGGCTCGACGAGAGGCCCATTCTTCACATATGTAATTACTACCTCCTTCACTGGCGCCTCATCAAGGCCTAACAGTTCACGAAGAGTAATACCTAAGTTGGCCGCTTGTTCTCTGGCACTCGTTACAGTCAATCCATGTGCTGCCGCAGCTGCTATGATATCGGGGTCATCCGGACCGGCGGCTTTCACTATAAGCGAGGCAATCGATTGTTTACTTTGTTCCCCGAGCTGGGCAACTCGTTTCCCGCTTTTTTTACTTTCTAATTCCGTTTTCTCGGCCTCCTCCAAGGCTTTGTTCTCCTGGTTCTCCGCCCGCTCTTTCTTCTCCTTCAACATGAGTGCCTGCCTACGAAGTTCACGTGCATAGTCGTCAGGCAGATTCTTCGCGGCTTGGGACGGTGTGCTCAAAAATGACTTAGCCCACTTCTTTTGCTCATCAGAAAATACTGGCTTGGGCTCGGGCTCTCTTTTCTTCTTGCAGTCCGCCTTCCATTTCTCATAATCAGTAGCTGCGGCGCGGCAGTTTCCTCGGCACTACGTTCCCAAGGCCTTGTGGGGAGAGGCTTCAATGATGGCTCCGGTACCTTTGTGGTCTTAGGTACATAAGGGTCCGGGTTAATAATCCAGGACTGCTTCTGCTTCTTTGCCGTAGGTGGATTGGGGGGCGGCGTCTGATCACCCGCCGGACGAGGACTGGGGGGCGGCGTCTGATCACCCGCCGGACGTTGTGGACTGGGGGGCGTCGGCTGACGTGACGGAGGTGTAGGTGAACCGCCACCACCGTAGGGGGGTGGACTTGTTGTCCTTGGCGCCTCGCCTGGAAACTTGATAAACTTCTTTTGCCATAGAATGAAATGGCGCTTGACATCTCCAAGTCTTTTCTCCCCTTCAGGTGTAGCAATGTCAATCTCCAGGTCCTCAAACCCTTGGACTATGTCCTCCACCATGACACGAGCATAGCCATCTTGAATAGGGTTGTTGTGGTGGAGTGCTCCAGGTAAACATGGTAAAGCACTGCCGATGGCTACCTTCATGGACATGTTCCCGATAGGATAATACAGATGACATTCTTTCATCTCCTTTATATCGTCCACGGGGTAGCGAGGAGGCTCCGGTGCAGTAATTTCGACCACCAGAGGCTCCGGTGCAGTAATTTCGACCACCAGAGGCTCCGGTGCAGTAATTTCGATCGTCGGTGCATCTGCACCAGCCGGTGGGGCCTCCGTGGAAGCCACACTGCTTCTCCGCTGCTGGCTTCTGAGATCCGCTGGATGATCTTCATGCTGCGCCCGAGCTGCATCTCGTTCGGCTACTAGTACACTCACGGTTTTCTTCATCACATCCATTTCCGATGCCAACCGCGCCACAACATCTGCTTCCCGATCCATCTTTCTCTTCCGGCTTCTGTAACCGTACGGGTCATCATTCTGGGGGAACCCTATTTTCCACGGAATGTGCCCCATGCCTCGTACACGTTCTCCGTGTTCAGGATTCCCGAGGGCTTTTGTCAGCGCGTCGTTCTCTCTGTTGAACTTGATCTTCCCCTCTTGAGCATCCCTCATTGCGTCAATAAGGGCTTGGGTGGGTTTAATTATTTTGCCCCGGTAAACACACTCCCCTGTCTCCGGGTTCAGCGTTCCCCCATGCCCGTACCACCAGCTTTTGGCCCTTGGGTCCCATCCCTCCGTACCTGGACGGATTCCTCGCGCCCTCAGCTCGTTCTCCATCTTCTCCCACCTAGGCTCCCAAAGGCGATACCCTCCTGGCCCCATAATATGATTGTACTCCTTCTTAGCCGCATTTTCCTTATTTTTTTCGATATTTGAATGAACTGCTCCGATTTCTTTTGCTTCACAAATTCTGGCCAATCATGTTTCAGTTTCTCATATTGTCCTTTGAAATCCGGAGTCTTGTTCTGCTTGACAAACTCATGGGCTAGATTTTGCTTGAATTTCCGGAATGCGTCGGCCATCTTATGAAGAGCGAACTGTTTGACTAGCCTCCTCCTCTCCTTGTTTTCCTCAATCTTGTTACCCTCCTCATCGAATTTGTTGTATTCCGGAGGTAGAACGAAATGTTCCATAAGCTTCTTGAAGCAATCTTTTTTTGTTCTCTTATCGACAAAAGTGAAACCAGCAATTCGTGCCTTCTTTGGCTTATTCCACTCCTGGACGGTGATCGAGACGTTGTCTCTAACAATGGCTCCACATTGGTTGACAAACTTGGTGGCGTTCTTGCGGGGCTCCAGCGGCCTGCCGGTTGCACTGTCGACAACCTCGATGGTGCATGTTTCTCCTTGTTTCATCGTCTTGGTTGCGCCACGCTTTGACGACGTACTCGATTCTTTCGACGATCCGGCCGAGGGCTAAAATAAGAAAGAGAGTCGCGCGCGTTAGTCCACACATATTTATTCAAATCAGTTAGTTTGTATCACCAGAGGCTCAATGTATATATATACCTCGGCGCCGGAGGTGGTTGCTACTTCCATTTGAAGATCGTCGTTTATCGACGTTTGTTCGGCATCATCTTGCTGACGGCGCCCTTCATCTTCACCGTCAAGGTTCGGATAAGAAGAGATATCATCTTCTTCTTGTCCGGTCGGCACATATAGAATATCGCCGTTTATGATGCCGAACATATGTGCTTCACCGTCCGGATCATAGTTGTCCATAATCGGGTCAGCTCTATCGTCCGCCATTATGTCAGTCCTGAAAACATGTAGTAAAAACAAATTAATTAAGTGAAGAAGGGGGGCGGTGGCGGTGGCGGTGGCGAAAGGGCGGTGGCAAAAGGAGGGGGCAAGGAAGGGGTGGGAGAGGGTGTCGCGGTAGAGCGCGAGACGGGGCGGCAGACGACGGCGTCACGGAGAGG
>NC_057801.1:778083367-778087017 GCF_018294505.1 Triticum aestivum
AAAATTCTAAAAATACAAATAATATATCAAAAAATTAAGAAAACTAAAACTAATTCAATTCAAAATGTTAAAAATACAAATAATATATCAAAAAATTTAGAAAAATAAAACTAATTCAATTCAAAATTTTATACGCCTAGGCAGGAGTATGACTAAATCACTCCAAATTTCATGTATCATCAGTGGTATGTCGAATCATTCGAAAATGGACACCAAACACATCACGGGTAATATAATTCACATGATCCATTCAACAAAGTTTGGTACAATAAATTATTACACATCATTTCTTCCCTCGTGTCCCTGCTTGCTTACGATTGTGCCGTATCCATGGAGCATCCTCATCATTTAACTTAATGCTTGGGTCGGTGTTCACTTTGAAGGGCGGAATTTCAGCAAACATATTATAATCTTCTGACATGTCTGTCTTGTCCTCCACTCCCATGATGTTTCTTTTCCCTGAAAGAACAATGTGGCGCTTTGGATCATCGCATGATGTACTGATCGTTTTCTTATCTTTCTGTTTCCTCGGTTTGCTACTCATGTCCTTCACATAGAAAACCTGAGCGACATCTTTCACTAGGACGAATGGTTCGTCAAGGTAACCAAGATTGTTGAAATCCACCATTGTCATTCCGTATTGCTGGTCCACCTTTACCCCACCTCCTGTTAGCTTGAACCATTTGCACCGGAACAAAGGGACCTTAAAGGAGGGTCCAAAGTCAAGTTCCCATATCTCCTCTATGTAACCATAATATGTGACCTTTTGCCCATTCTCGGTTGCTGCATCAAAGCGGACACCACTGTTTTGGTTGGTGCTCTTTTTATCTTGGGCGATCGTGTAAAATGTATTCCCTTTTATCTCGTACCCTTGGAAAGTCATTATAGTCGAAGATGGTGTCTTGGCCAACATGTACAGCTGATCTACAACATCATTGTCATTCATTAAATGTTTTCTCAACCAACTGCCGAAAGTCTCCATGTGGGCCTTCCTAATCCAGGATTCAGGCTTCCCCGGGTTGTCCGAGCGTAAAATATTCTTGTGTTTCTCAAAGTACGGAGCCACAAAGCTGGAATTGGTCAGTACAGTGTGGTGTGCTTCAGTCAGAGAATGGCCGTCCATACATGTCGTTGATTTCCTTCCGATCGTGCCTTTTCCACTTAGTCTCCCCTCGTGCCGCGATCGAGGAAGACCAATCGGCTTAAGGTCAGGAACAAAGTCAACACAAAACTCAATTACCTCCTCATTTCCATAGCCCTTGGCGATGCTTCCTTCTGGCCTAGCACGGTTACGAACATATTTCTTTAATACTCAAATGAACCTCTCGAAGGGGAACATATTGTGTAGAAATACAGGAGCGAGAATGAAAATCTCTTCGACTAGGTGAACCAAGAGGTGCGTCATAATATTGAAGAAGGATGGCGGGAACACCAACTCGAAACTGACAAGACATTGGATCACATCGTTCTGTAACCGTGGTAGATCTTCTGGATTGATTACCTTCTGAGAGATTGCATTGAGGAATGCGCATAGCTTCACAATGGCTACTCGAACATTTTCCGGCATGAGCCCCCTCAAAGCAATCGGAAGCAATTGCGTCATAATCACGTGGCAGTCGTGAGACTTCAGGTTTTGGAACTTTTTCTCCGCCATGTTTATTATTCCCTTTATATTGGACGAGAATCCAGACGGGACCTTCATACTGCTCAGGCATTCAAAAAAGATGACCTTCTCTTCTTTGGTCAGAGCGTAGCTGGCACGACCTTGAAACCATTCCGGATGCCGGTCATCAGGGTCTTTCAAACGTTGCTGGTCCTGTCGTGCTTCCTTTGTATCATTTGTCTTCCCATACACGCCCAAGAAGCTTAGGAGGTTCACGCAAATATTCTTCGTAACGTGCATCACGTCGATTGCAGAGCGGACTTCTAGGACTTTCCAATATTCTAGCTCCCAGAATATAGATTTCTTCTTCCACATGGCTGCGTGCCCGTCAGCTCCCTTCGGTACTGATTGTCCGCCAGGACCCTTTCCAAAGATGACTTTCAAATCCTTGACCATATCAAATACCTCAGCACCAGTGCGTTCCGCAGGCTTCGGCCGGTGATCTGCCTTGCCTTTGTAATGCTTGCCTTTCTTTCTTACTGGATGAATTTTTGGAAGAAATCGACGATGCCCAAGGTACACGTTCTTCTTACAATTTGGCAAATGTACACTTTCAGTCTCATGTAAGCAGTGCGTGCATGCATTGTATCCCTTATTTGACAGTCCTGAAAGGTTACTAAGAGCAGGCCAATCGTTGATGGTTACGAAAAGCAACGCTCATAGGTTAAATTCCTCTTTTTTGTGCTCATCCCACACACGGACACCAGGTCTGCCCCACAGCTGTAAAAGTTCATCAACTAATGGCCTTAGGTACACATCGATGTCGTTGCCGGGTTGCTTCGGACCTTGGATGAGCACTGGCATCATAATGAACTTCCGCTTCATGCACAACCAAGGAGGAAGGTTGTAGATGCATAGAGTCACGGGCCAGGTGCTATGGCTGGAGCTCTGCTCGCCAAAAGGATTCATGCCATCTGTACTTAGACCAAATCTTATGTTCCTTGCGTCAGCTGCAAAATCTTTGAACTCTCTGTCGATCTTTCTCCATTGCGTTCCATCTGCGGTGTGTCTCAACTCCCCGTCCGACTTACGGTCCTCTTTGTGCCATCGCAACAACTTGGCATGCTCTTTGTTCCTGAACAGACGTTTCAACCGTGGTATTATAGGAGCATAACACATCACCTTGGCGGGAACCCTCTTCCTGGGTTTCCCGCCCTCAACATCGTCACCAGGGTCATCGCCTCTGATCTTATAACGCAATGCAGTGCATACCGGGCATTCATTCAAATTCTCGTATTCACCGCGGTAGAGGATGCAGTGTTGATGCATGCATGTATCTTCAGAACCTCTAAACCTAGAGGGTAGACAACCTTCTTTGCTTCGTACGTACTGGCGGGCAACTCGTTATTCTTTGGAAACATATTCTTCAACATTTTCAGCAAGTTTTCAAATGCCGAGTCAGCTACACCTGCCTGTGCCTTCCATTTCAGCAAATCCAGTGTGCAGCCCAGCTTTTTCAGACCATCATCGCATCCAGGCTACAACGACTTTCTGTGATCCTCTAACATGCGATCCAAATTCTCCCTCTCCTTTTCAGTTTCGCAGCGTCTCTGTGCATCAGCAATGGTCCGACCAAGATCATCAACGGTCTCATCACGTGCCTCTTCTTCACCTTCACCTTCACCTTCCCCTTCACCTTCCCCTTCACCTTCCCCTTCACCTTCCCCTTCACCTTCAGCATCCTCCATGAAAGTATCACCGAAATGAGCAAGATAGCTTTCATCGATGAAATCATCCCCTTCTTCATCTTCTTCCATTATAACCCCTCTTTCTCCATGCTTGGTCCAACAATTATAGCTTGGCATGAAACCGTGCCGAAGCAGGTGCAGGTGAACTTCTCTTGAGGAAGAGTAACCCTTCTGATTCTTACAGTCAACACATGGACAGATAACAAAACCCTTCTGCTTGTTCGCATTAGCCACTACGAGGAAATCTTTCAAACCCGTAGTGAACTCGCGGGAGAGTCGGTTACCGTACATCCATTGCC
>NC_057801.1:778087085-778094648 GCF_018294505.1 Triticum aestivum
GTTGGCCAGGCCAACCGCGACTGAAGGCCTTTGGGCACCTTTAGTCGCGGTTGGCCTGGCCAACCGCGACTAAAGCCCCTCACGTGCACCAGCTGGCCACCGGGCGCCCTGGCCCAAGCCTTTGGTCGCGATTCGTCTGCCGAACCGCGACTAAAGACTTCATTAGTCGCGGTTCCTACAGTTTCGCGACTAATGGGGCTGGACGGAAGCCTCTTTTTCTACCAGTGCCACCTTAGCTCATACGTGTATTAGACTAGAAACTACTACTAGTTACTAGCTAGCTTGCCTTAACTAGTAAGTTACGCAAGTGCTGCCGACTTGCCGACCTGCCATTTTACTTCCTAGGTAAGTAATTTGCTGCTGCTGCTGTTGCCGACATGCAGCCATGTATGCATCAGACGTAAATGTTGTTGCTGTCGTTGTGTGAACCGGAAGACCAAGTTTGACTCAACATTCTCCCCCTCAAACTTGTCGAAGGAGCTTGGTGTTGATGATCCTGACCTTGTCGCGCAGCTCCTGGAACCGGACACGACCAAGTGACTTGGTCAGGATGTCTGCCTTCTGCTCACCAGTCCGGATGAACTCCACTATCATTGTGCCTTTCTCGACGCAGTCACGTATGAAGTGATAGTGGAGATCGATGTGCTTGCTACGGTCGTGAAGCACTGGATTCTTGCAGAGGGAAATCGCTGACTTGTTGACGATGAAGATGAGCGCAGGGGCGGTGTCCTGATTCAACATCTCACCGAGAAGGCGAGCAAGCCAAATCCCCTGATATGCCGCTGTAGCTGCCGCGATGTACACTGCCTCGCACAAAGATACAGCGACAACCTTCTGCCTCACCGATTGCCAGCTGACGGGACTATTTCCGAGAAGGAATAGTATGCCCGAGGTGCTCTTCCGGGAGTCCACATCACTAGCGTGGTCAAAGTCGCTGTACCCGACCAAGCTCTCGCCGTCGCCACGACGATACACGCATCCATGCGTGAGCGTACCCGCGATGTACCGGAGTAGGTGCTTGACGGCAGCCAGGTGATCACTTGCCGGAGCTTCCATGAACCTACTCAGGTACCCGACAACGAACCTGATGTCCGGTCGGCATGAGGTACCTGAGGCTCCCGATGATGCTGCGGTAGAGTGTAGCATCCACCGTCTTCTCGGAGCTATCCTTGCTGAGCTTCAGTCGTGCCTCCATTGGAGCGTGCAAGCCATGGCAGTCCTTCATGCCTGCTCACTCGAGCATCTTGGTGGCGTAGGCCATCTGCGTGATCGTGATGCGACCACCCTCCTGGTTCACATCCAGCCTGAGGTAGTAACGGAGCAGCCCAAGGTCGCTCATGCTGAAGAGACGATGCATCTCTCCCTTGAAGCGTTGAACCTCTTTAGGCTCTGCCTCGGCAATGACCAAGTCGTCGACGTAGATGCCGACGATGAGCAGCGTGTTCGCGGTGCCACGCGAGTACACACCATGCTCAGAAACGCTGCGTGAGAACCCAAGGGATGCGAGGCTTGCATCAAGCTTGGCGTTCCACGCCCTTGGGGCTTGCCGGAGACCCCATAGGGCCTTGTGTAGTCGATACACGTCCTGCTCGTGGCCCTTGGCAACGAACCCAGGTGGCTGGGAGACGTACACCTCCTCGTTGAGGTCGCCATTGAGAAACGCCGACTTGACGTCCATGTGGTGTACCACCCACCCGCGGTGATCAGCCACCGCAAGGATGAGTCGCACGGACTCCAGCCTTGCCACCGGAGCAAAGACTACCTCGAAGTCCACACCCTCATGCTGTACGTAGCCCTTGGCGACGAGGCGCGCCTTGTGCTTGACAATGGCGCCGTGCTCGTTCTTCTTCACCTTGAACACCCACTTGAGCCCGATGGGTCGGTGCCCAGCAGGCAGTGTGGTGAGTGTCCAAGTGGCATTGTCGTTGATCGACGCCAGCTCGTCCAGCATCGCGTGGCGCCAGCAATCCTCTTGCTCGGCCTCCACGAATGTGGTCGGCTCCTCGCCGGCCATCAGATGCAAGACATCAGCGTCATCAACGTCCTCTTCCATGGGCTGTTGCGGTGTTGCCGCAGGCTCGCCGAGGAGATCCCCCATACGCCGAAACCTGTGGGGGGCGCCAATGCTGTCGTCGGCGTCGAACAGCTCCGACCTCGCCGTTGGCGGGGTTGCGAACTGCCTCCCGGGACCCACCTTGCTTGACGTTATGGTGTCCGGTGACACCGTACCCGGGGACGGTGTTCTCGGGGTTGCTGTTCCCGGATCCACACCTTCCAAGCTTCCCGTGGTGGCACTTCCCGGGGTCGTAGAGTACATCGGGTACTCCACGGTAAAGGAGCTGCTTGCCGGGGCCTCCCCCGACGCCTCCCAAGTCCATCGCACGTCTTCGTCGAAGATTACATCGCGAGAGACATGCACACGCTTTGAGACGGGGTCATACATCTTGTACGCCTTAGAGGCCGTCTCGTAGCCCATGAACACCATTGGGGTGCTTCTGTCGTCGAGCTTCTTCAGCTGTGGGCACGCCGTCTTGACATGCCCGACGCAGCCAAAAGTGCGGTGGAAGCGTACATTGGGCTTCCTTCCATACCACGCCTCATAAGGCGTCTTGCCATCGACGCTCCTTGTGAAGGAGCGGTTGAGGATGAAGACGGCCATGAGCACGGCCTCCCCCCAATACGTGCTCGGCACCTGCTTTGCCTTGAGCATGCAGCGTGCCATCCCAAGCACCGTTTGGTTCCTCCGCTCGACGACGCCATTTTGCTGCGGCGAGTAAGGGGCTGTCAGGTGACGTTGCACCCCTTTCTCGTCGCAGTGCTTGTAGAACGTGGCCGACGTGAACTCGCCGCCATGGTCCGTGTGCAGCACGCGCAGCTTGTGGCCGCACTCGACCTCTACTGCCGCTTGCTGCTTGACGATGGCTCGCTCCGCCTCATCCTTGGAGGCGAGGAGAAGCACCCACATGAACCTGCTGTAGTCGTTGACGAGCAGCAGGATGTAGCGACGCCCTCCTAGCGTTGCCTGGGTGATTGGGGCGCAGAGGTCCCCGTGAACCACCTCCAGGGGATTCTGTGCCCGATAGCGTGCCTTCTCGGGAAAGGGCAGGCGCCGCTGCTTCCCGCCAAGACACGCATCGCACAACTCGTCGGCGTGCTAGATGTGAGGTAGCCCATGAACGAGGTTGCCTCGCGCCATCTTCCGCAACCCGTCAAAGTGTTGGTGTCCTAGCCTGGCATGCCAACGCCATGCGTCGGAGACATGACCCATGGCAAGCCACACAGGATGCACAAGTTGAATGAAGAATTTATAGAGGCGGTTTGGCGAGCGGGTTACCTCGTTAAGTAGCCTCTTCTGCTGGTCGCGCGCGGTGAGAACACCATGCCGGATGCCGATGTCGAACCAACCCTCGTCGAGCTGTCCGACACTCACGACGCTGCTCTTGAGCACCGGGATGAAGTAGACGTCCGTGAACGCCCTGTGATCACCCCCTTTGTCGGCGAAGACGACGGTCCCGCACCCGTGGATCTCCACCACGGATCCGTCCGCGAACCGCGCCTTCCCGGTGATTGAATGGTCCAGCTCCGTGAACGCCTCGACCGAACTAGTCATGTGGTTCGTGGCGCTGGTGTCGAGGAACCAACCCTCACTTTGCTTGCCGCCTGCAAGCGTGGGTGTGGTCACGGCTCTCTCCTCGTTGAGGAAGACGTAGCCGCACGCACACACCATTGTCGGGGAGCCGTCTTCCATCATCACGGTGGACCCCGAACACTTCGGCATTGGGGTGTGGATGACCTGAGTCTCCGTGCGCTCCCGCACGGAGTCGATGGTCGCCAGCATCATGGTCGGAGCATGGTCCGCCATATGCGTCATTGCCGCGCCAACTTCTGCGACCTTATCGGGTCCCGAGGTTGCCGGAGACGCCATCACCGGGGTGTGGCTCCCCCACACCCGGGCCTTCATCGCCTCCCAGTCAACAGGCCCCGAGAACGTCATTGTCGAGGTGTGGCCTTTCACTGGAGTGATGGTTTCCGTGGACGGGTTCCGTGCCTTCTGCACGGAATGGGTGGTTGTCGACTTTGTGGTCGCAGGAGACGCTGAGCTCTCCTGCACGGGCTCGACTCTTGCCAGCATCATTGCCGGCCCGCTGTCCATGTCAGCCTGGACGATGTTTGCCGTTACCGCGGCTGCCTCGTCGGCTTTCCTCTTGTCGCAATCCCGGATCCAGTGACCCGGCATGTTGCAGTAGCGGCACTTGCCACCATTGCGAGCGCCTCACCCTGCCCGGCTTGGCTTGCGACCGCGGTTGCCGCCACCGCTCTGGGTGCGGCCTCCGCCTCTGCCGCGACCTCTGCTTCCCATGGGGGCGCCTCCCCCACTGCCGGAAGAGCCATCGCGGCCGCGCTGCTGAAGCTGCGCGTCCCACTGCTCCCTGGTGAGCAGTAGTTCGCCGCCAGCACGGTTGTCGGCTTCATCGCCGCGCTCCTCGATGACCTTCAGCCGCCCTACCAGCTCCTTGATCGTCATGGTGGAGAGATCCACCAAACTCTCGATGGACCAGGCCAGTTGCTTGTACTGCCTGGGGACGACGCGGAGGAACTTGAGAATCACCATCTTGTTGTCGATGTAATCTCCGAGTATTGCGAGCTCGTTGACGAGACCTTGCAGTCGCAAGGCGAAGTCGTCGACTTGTTCACCGGCCTTGAACTGGCGCAATGTCTGGGCCTTTGACTCCCGTACGCACTTCACGCCGATGCGCAGAGTCATGATGGTGTCCCATGCTTCCTTGGCTGTCTCCTTGGTGCCAAGGGTGAGCACCATCTCCTCTGGGATGGAGCGCAAGATCGCCTCCATCGCCAGCCGGTCCTCCTCGTACTCGACATCGCCGGTTTCCACGGCTTTCCACATATGCCGCGCCTCCATGATGACTTTCATCAGGACGGACCAACTGGGGTAGTTGGTCCGCGTGAGGAGAGGGAAGGAGGTACTGGACATGCCCACGTCTCGCACGGAGCGTGGCGCACCTAGCTCACCTCCCGGCCTGCCTCGCAGCGCGAGCGCGTCCGCCGCATGGGTGTCCTCGGCCGAGCTCTGCCCGGCGGTCTTGGAGCCGTCGCCGGTGACGCCTTCCTTCCGCATATGCTTCGGCATAACCTGAGGCTCTGATACCAATTGTTGGCCCGAAACTACAAATAGCTAGCTCTCACTTTGTAGTAATTAGAGGAAGCCTAGCTAAAACCAGCGGCTGCACACAAGCTGCTCTCACTCTCACTCACGTACAGATGAACTCACACACACCCACGTACTGAGAGGACACACTCACGAGCAGAGGAGGAATACTGGAGTGGCTTGATACCTTTCTTGATTGGAATGGAATGCTTACAACCGGGGGACTTGGGACCTATTTATAGGTGATTACAAACCGACGATAGAACTAAGATATTTCTACTAGCTGCCCACCTCAGCTCATATGTGTACTAGACTAGAAACTACTACTAGTTACTAGCTAGCTTGCCTTAACTAGTAAGTTACGCAAGTGCTGCCGACTTGCCGACCTGCCGTTTTACTTCGTAGGTAAGTAATTTGCTGCTGCTGCTGTTGCTGACATGCAGCCATGCATGCATCTGAGACGTAAATCTGTTGCTGTCGTTCTGTGAACCGGACGACCAAGTTTGACTCAACAGACTCCGCGTTTTTGGACGGTGAGATAGAAGGAGATGTGTATGTGAATCAACCACCGGGTTTCATCAAAGAAGGAGAAGACTACAAGGTACTGAAGTTACACAAAATCTTGGATGGGCTATGGCAAGGACCTCGGGAGTGGAACATCAAAGTTGATCGGACATTGATTTCTCTTGGATTTGAGAAAGCCCCACTAGAGCATGCAATGTACAAGAGAGGTGAAGGAGGGGATCGTCTACTAGTTGGCATCTACGTCGACGACCTATTGATAACTGGAGTAGATGAAGAGGTGATTGTAAAGTTCAAGCTACAGATGAAAGAGCTTTTCAAGATGAATGATCTAGGTCTTTTGAGTTACTACCCAAGGATAGATGTACATCAAAAGACCGAGGAGGTCACACTATGCCAGAAGGCATACACAAGGAAGGTACTTGAAAGCCGCGGCATGAAAGTTTGCAATTCAGTTGGCGCTTTAGTGGAACCTCGTCTTGAGCGTTGCAAGAAGACTAACGCACCCGCAGTTGATGCAAAAGAGTATGTTGCAGCTGCCGCTGCGATGTGTCCAGGTGTGTGGCTAGGGAGGCTACATGGTGATCTCATGGACCGAGATCCGAAACAAGTGGTGCTAAATGTTTACGGCGAGTCTACAACTTTTCCACGTGAGGATCCAGTGCGGCATGATAGGAGCAAGCACATTGATACGATGTATCACTACATGAAGGGCGTTGTGGAAGAAGGTAAGACGGAAGTCAACTACATACACACCAATGATCAGCTTGTGGACATGCTACAAGGCTTTGAATCAAGAGAAGTTCTTGGAGATGCGAAGAAGAATCGGTGTCGGAGCTGTGACGTGACGACGTCGTGTTTAGGGGGGTGATTGTTGGAGTCAAACACGACCACGGATACGTCTGTGTCCTAGCCGTGAAATGTGTACGCGCTTGTCCGTGTAGGATTCCTAATAATGCGCCGAGTAGGATTAGTACTAGTTGGCTTAGCTAGTATATATATGTAACCTACCCCTGTACTTTGTATCGACCGTGGAAAATCAATACAAAGATATTGACGGGAGCGACACGCTCCTGTGGCTATCCAATCTGGCGTATTGTGTTCTCGCGTGTGTACTCCGGCGAGATTGATCAAAGTGTATACGGGCGTGCATAATCCAAGCAAAGGATCGATTGCTAGCTTGGCTAGCTTTGCACTGCGTAGGTGATCAATCCAGTCAGCTTCACTTCGTCCTTGTTCGTCGTCGGTCGTTACCGTTGCCGGAAAGTAGTCGGCGTTGGTTCTGGGCCAACAAGCAAGCGGAAGAGAAGATGAGAGGGATGGGGAGGTCTTGGGGAAAAGTTCACACAGATCCAGAGATACATTGGCGAAGCAGACGAGACCGCACGGTGAGGATGAGGCCGGCGGCACAGAGACAAGGGGAGCAGGGTGTGGTGTGGAGATAGCGTGACCAAGTCCAACACGGAAAAGGCGGCCGCCTCCGGTCTCCTCAGGCGTCGGTCCAATCCGGCTAGCAAGGATGCTGGGCTGCCGCAACGCGGGTGCGGTGTTCGCCTGACCGCCCCCGGTATAGCCAACACTGGGTGTTGCTCTAACCAGTGTCGACCTTGGTGCTGGCGGACGGCAGTAACGTGGCTGCAACCCCGGTGTCGAGGCGACTCTCTAGTTTACTTCATTGATTCCTTCCTCGGGCTCCATCTCCTGGTAAGTTCTTTGGTTCCCACGACCACAATTGGTTTATTTGTTTCTGTGCTAGACCTTGTAGCCGATGATCCCAATTGACCTGTGATTGATGGTGCTGGTCACCTAGCTATGTACTGTAGCTCATATTTGTTCTTCTAGGATGAACTTTCCATGACAATTAAATCTTTCTT
>NC_057801.1:778094941-778096041 GCF_018294505.1 Triticum aestivum
GAACATTAAAAATAATAAAAATTACATCCAGATCCGTACCATCTAGCGACGACTACAAGCACTGAAGCGAGCTGAAGGCGCACCGCTGTCATCGCCCCTCCCTCGCTGGAGCCGACCCTGTGATTGATGGTGCTGGTCACCTAGCTATGTACTGTAGCTCATATTTGTTCTGCCAGGGTGAACTTTCCATGACAATTAGATCTACTATATATTATTTTGATATTGAGTGGCATGACTTGGTTGAAAGCTGGTACATTAATTGGACACTTGTGTCTGGTTAATTAGTTCTACTGTTTGAATGTACTAAGAACAGAAATACTCGATCTTGCTTTATTACTGTGGATTTCTAAACTGAATATAGTACACTTAGTGGCCAGCTGACTTATTGGTGCACATCATATATATCATGTATGGCATCTACGAAGTTTTACCATTCTCAATGTTTTCAGTTCCATTTCAATGTTAAATTGCTAATTCTTCAGGTTTGGGCGCACGTATGCTTTACAAATGCATGCTCTTCTATATACGGGACCGAATAATAATAAATAGTATATAATATGACAGCAAATGAAATTATATCTCACATGACAACAAATTGGCGAGGAGATTTAACCCTCATATATAGTTGATAGGATCCACTAGCTAGGGATTACTCCCTCCATTCCAAAATAGATGACTCAACTTTGTACTAACTTTATTACGAAGTTAGTACAAAGTTGGGTTATCTATTTTGAAACGGAGGGAGTAATACTCATGCATTACAGAATACACCGGATACAGCGGATCCAACATTAGAATGCCACATACATAACCCTCCATCTTTTTCATATCCCCGCTCGAGGCGAATGTATGGATCCCCCGTCCCCCACCGTATGCCCCAATAATTCTTGATCAACCAGAAGTTAATGCTATTGTTCAGCCTTCCATCACTGTACCTCTCATCTGTCCCATATCTGACCAGCAATACCTGGTGGGAGATGTTGCTCTTGTAGGGCCCTCTCAAGAGTCAAGACTTCCCTTTTATTTAGTACTATTTCATTCCACTCGCTGCTATCAACCCCCACCACCACCATCGGTTAAGATGCCATAGCCTGCATTAG
>NC_057801.1:778096221-778110837 GCF_018294505.1 Triticum aestivum
CATAACCCCCAATAACAACAATTCTGTCTGCATCGTGGCCATTCCCACCCTGCCCTGATATGGGCTATCCTCCCATGAGCAAATCCCATCAATGTGGATGATGTAATCGAACGCCCGCCTAGTGTTGCCACTTTTGTAGCCCTTTGTTGTCATTCACAGATAGCGGCAACAAGTCGTTATTCCTGATCATGTTGAGGCCCTCCACAACCCCTGCCACTGCAAAAGCCCTGCAGGATCCGCATCGTCCTTGGAACCTGACAACTGTATTTTGGTTTCATTTTGGTTTCCTCCAACTTCTCACATCAACATTGAGAATGTACTAGTACAAACAAATAAAAACATGGAATAGAATAACTAAGCAGAAAATTAGTTGGTATTAGCGAGCTACCTATCTTAACATGCAATCGAGTTGGAAATGAAATCACTCGTGGGTTTATATAGAAGGTTTCGTCTGTGCCTCAATGAATGGTAATACACACATAAGCATGAGCATGAACAAAATGGGGTGCGAAGAGCATGATAAAATCTAAATTGCAAGTACATTATAAAAACATTTTCCGCATATGCCACTGAAGAAAGTTATGAGAAATTAGTCATCATAACTTCAATGTGCCGCATGCGTATCACCCTCTTGTGCTTGTTGTTTGCTCTCATCCAATTCATGTTTCAACACGAATGTGGGGACACGAGATAAGTATGCACACATAGATCATTTTGCATTGGCCTCAATAATTGAAATATCTCACATGGATATTGAATGATACACATTACAACACAATCCGGGAAAAAGTGATGATCTTCCTGTATATGTGCATCTTTAGCTACATCGACGGGTACTTCTCTTATTCAGGTTCAGATGTTGCCTAGTGAACATAAGCATTATAAATCATGAGAAAGTTCACTCACTAATGGCTAACTTTCTCATGATTATACAGTTATACACTGTTTAACATATTCGCAGTGTATACCAGAGTTCATAGCCTCACCTAGGAACAATATTCCTGGTGCAAAGTATCAGGCCAAACTAACAGATTCATGTATCAATATTTTAAATTGCGGACTATGGAAAATAGCGGCGAGACTTCAAATCAGCTATAGCGGAGCTATAGCGGGCTTTTTATGAAGGCGTCCATTTAGCGGCACCCTGCTGAAAAGGCTATAGCGGGATATAGCGGAGTTATAGACGGCTATTTAAAACTATGTGTATGAAGGTCCAGATATAACTATAACAGAACATTGATTAAAAACATTTACAGTGCCCACTGCCAAGGGGAGAATGTCGCCATGCTAATTGAAAAGAAATACAATGATTGAACATACGTGGAAAATACAACTACTTATTATTCAAACAAGTTTAGATAAAAACATAAGGTGCTAGTGTTGGAACTGCTTTCTGATTACTGATATCACAATTCAAGATGGTAACAACTAACTGTCTTGCAAGATAATAGCTCTGCTCCATGTCTCCAATTGTTATCGTCCCCGTGAATATGTGCTGGAAGCTTTTTGCAAGTCTTTCAGAATAATACAAGTTCGGTGAGGCCTGGGCACAAACATGGAAAATAGAAGCACTGTGGTCTGTCCCATGTGCCTAAACAAGGCAAGAATATAATTCAGCCAGCACCAGTATATTCTTGCATGAAAGAATAAGCCTCTGCTCCCTCTCCTATCTTGCATAATGAAGCCATGTGGTATATTCAGAAGTTGCTAAAACACTTCACATACTTTCCTCAACTCTAGTAAAAATCAGTAGCATTTTACAATTAATTAGCCAACACATATATATTCTAAGAACTTCATCTATGAGAAAACCATCTACTTTTGTGCTAAAAAAGATCCTCTACTTTTTGCTCGTATAGAAAACATTGGAGATGCATGCTGAGCCATAAAAAAGCAATCCAGTAAATTTCGTGTCAACCAAGAATTAATTTAGCCGAAGAGTAAATGCCTGCCACAAGCGCTCCAGGATCTCGCCCACCCTCTGTAATTCGGCCTCGGACGGCATCACCTCCCAGTACCCGCAGCAAACGGCTTCGTACTCCTCTTGGATGAGATGGCTGAACTGGTCGATGCATCGGTTGTTATTGTAGACCCCGATGGCGTAGTCAGAGTTGTGCTGGTCGATGTCGCGGAGGGCCTCCTTAAATATGGTGTACCGGTGCTCCTGGTGGGCGATGGAGCTGTAGGTAACTCCTTCTTGTACCTTCCATTCCGCGAAGATCTTGCGCGTGTCCTCCTCGCTCCTCCCCCTCTCCCAGGAGAAGACGGAGTAGCCTTCGTCATGCCACCGCCGGTCGATGAGGCCGAGCCTGTGCTTGAACATGGTGTACGCGCGCTGCTCCTCCTCGGCGAGGGAGCTGTTGGTCGTGCCGTTCATGGCCTTCCACTCCGTGAAGATCTTGCGCGTGTCCTCCGCGCTCCTCCCCCTCTCCCCCTAGAAGACGGAGTAGCCGTCGTCATGCCACAGCTGGTCGATGTCGCAGAAGTCCATCTTAAAGAAGGCGTACACGTGCTGTTCCTCCTCGGCGAGGGAGCTGTTGGTTGTGCCGTGCCCGTGCCTGGCCTTCCAATCCATGAACATCCGCCACTTCTCCTCGCTCCTCGTGTCCGATGTGTTGCTCGTGGGCGGCGCCGCCGCCGCCGTCGCCAGCGACACCAGCAGCAGCAGTAGCGCTGCCGCCGCCATGATCCTCATCACGAGGCGAATTGAAGGCGCCCGAGTCGAGACGCTAGCTCCGTCGCTCGTCGAAACGCTAGCTCCGTCGCTCGTCGAAACGCTCGCTGGATCTAAGTTTGGATTGTCGATTTGGTCTGTATAGGCTGTATATTTAAATGAAGGCTAAGATCGAGAAGGACGGACGTAGACCGAGACGTACACGAATTATAATTGCCTGCAGATCTGTCGAGCTGTTGTGTGACGTGACGGACTACAATAGAATCTGAGCATGCGGTAGAAAAAATAGAAAACCGAAGCTGGACCATCGGATTAAAGATCAATGGCACATATTCGGGTGGAGCAAACTGTGCGTATATTTTGCAGAAAGGTTCATTGTTCGCAGTTAATTTGCCTTGGGTGCCCTTCTCGCCCTAAGAGCATCTCCAACACACGCGCGAAATTTATGGCGCGCAGGAAAATTTTGTGGCGCGTGAGAGGCCGCGCGGCGCGCTCCAGCAGGCGGAGTTTTTTTTGTAGCACGAAATATATTGGCACGCGTGGGGATAAGCGGCAGCGCGCGGTAGTTTCAGCGGGCGACGCCCATCGCACTGGTTACAAGTCGCGCGGCTGCGCCTGCCAACCGCCAGAAAGTACCCTCCCGCCATGCCTTCTTCCCCGCCTCTTCCAGCACCCTACCGCCATCACGCCTTCTTCCCCCGCCTCTTCTAGCGCCCAACCACCACTGCGCCTTCTCCCCCCGTCGGTTCTAGTGACTCGCCATGCCGTCGCCCACCGGAGTAGCTCGGGTTACCGCGCGTCCGTCTCTGCCCCTCCGGCGATACACGCCACGGGCTCGGACCATGCGACACTGCCCATTAGGCCGCCCGCTCGTACGACGCGGTGGCGTGGCGCCTCGGGCAGCCTCGTTCGTAGATGAATTTCTCCGACGTGCGGACGCACGAGCAGGCACAGGATCTCGCGCCTCCCTCGTGACAAACCAGCGACGAGTATCGCCACCTCCAGCGGAGCCGGGAGCGCCGCCTCCTCATCACCGAGGTGGATGAGCATGTCGTGGCTGTGTGGCGCGAGTGTTTCCCGCAGGATGTCGCTGCCGGGAACGGGTTCTGGGCACAGAGGAGGCCTGAGCGAGCCGTGCGTCGAGTGGACAAGCATGCACGCAAGGAACTGGCGGAAGCCCGGATCGAGCTGGGACCTGCGTCGACCAGGGACGATGAACATCCTCGGTGGCTCGACGTATTTACATCGTCGGGCTACACCACCGAGGAGGACGAGGAGTAGTCTAGCATCACTTTATCTATTTTTATTTAGCGTCGTATGAACTTGCTTGTGGTTTGGCTCTAGAACTATACAATGAATTTGAACAATGAATGTTTCCGTCTGTGTTGTTTCATATTTTTTCCAAGCGATGGCTGGTCGGGCGAGCTGGATTTTATCGTGCCTGGTGAAGCGCTACAGCGGCGCGCTAAATTTTGCAGGGCCTGGAAAAGCAACCACCCTCCTGCGCGCGGTAAAATGCTATTTCAATGCTTCAAAATTATTTTAGCACCCTTGTTGGAGATGCTCTAACCCGATACACCATACACAGCGACAACGCAGGAGCCAAAAAAATTTGTTGGCAGCGGCGGCGGCCCAAATCCGGAGGTAAACTGGGCAACTACGCAGAGAAGGTATTGATTTGTCTCCTTCCCGATAGATCCTAACCGTTTCTTCGCCGGCGGCGCAGGGGCGATCATAGAGCGTCGTAACCTCCCCATTTGATTCCCTGGCAGCTCGTGTAGGGCAGGCCGGCCGTCCTGGGTTCATCCTGCTCTCACGGCTAGAATCTGGCCAATGTCGTGCTCCGTGCTTCCTCCCCCTGACAAGATCCAGCAGCACCTCCCCGGCGGCAAGCCCCTGGTGCACTTCATGACCGGAGAAGAAGAGGGTGAGGTGTGGTGTATGCTTGGGGTTCGGACTGAACGTGTCTGATTTGTTTTGTGGAGATTAGCCACATAAGGGATCCAAATCAGATATATAAACACCATCCTGATGTGGGCCGGTTAAAACCTGTCCTTTGTTGAGTGTGTACAAGTGTTTGTTTGTAGCAAATGATTTTCTTACGTAGTGTCACTGTTCAATACATTTTACATTTAATTCTCAACTCCTGTCTCCAACCTAACGAGGCCTCGTCCTAGTGAAGGTTGCCTGCAGATGGTTTGTCATCCCATGCTCAACATCGCACTTGTTCGATCCAGGTCAGTTGAGGGGATTTGTTTCTGTATGCTTCCCATTCGCACTATTGTACTCACACAAACCAGGTGCATCATTATTTTCCTTCCTCCCACTTTCTCTCTTGATCTTGAGTGACAAGTTCGATGGTGCTAGTTTCTGTTCTACTATCTCTAGGAGATAGATAGGAATTGCTATTCACAACAGAAAAGTGTAAAGTCATCGTGTTATTTATAGGGCGTGACATGCGTAGACTGGACACGGTTTGGTAGACGCACTAGCTATGAGATCACCACCATCAAGTTAAAATCATGCAGCACTTTTTGCGGCCTTGTTTTATTTTTCACTGGTTTTTTCACTTTTCAAAGCATTTTGAGTTGACTTCTGTTTCCACCTTTTAAGGACATACGAGATGCTCCCTCGTTTGCTACTTTGTACAGTCCCGAAAATTATAGTGCTGAGAAATTTCGTATGTTGACACAACAAAATTCCCAAAAGGTTTAGTATGTATCTCCGACTGAGTCGGGTTGGGAGACAGATAAAGTCAGTGCTTTCTTCGTGCACCTTTCCATGTCAATCAAATTGGAAGTGTGTTTATGCTCTATATGTTGGCGATATGGATAATGCGTGGCGATTTTTTTTCATAATTGATAAAGCAGAGCTTGTTTATCTAAGAACTCCTGATCAGGAGCGCTGCTCTTGATCAGTAGCAATGTCTTCAGCTGTTCACCTTGCGAATCTGCTAGAACTGGAGATTTCTAGGTGCTTTGTTTGGTTCACGTCCTGGCTACTTGTTGTTTCAGAAAGGACGGCCATGGAAGGCGATGACTGCAACGGACAAGCGTCACAGTGGCCAATCATGGCCGGCCGCCGGCCGCTCTGCTCACTCCGTGCATGATTGCGCGTCGCTGGCTGGTAGGGTACTTGATTCCGGTACTTTTTCATGTCCGGGGAGTTGTCTACTTGGTACCGTAATATTGGCAGCCTAGCTAGTTTTCGATCAGAGAGAGTCAAGGAGTTCCGAAGCACAAATCGTTGGGCTAGAGTTGGATAACTGGCTGACAACCTGGAACTACACTCATGCATATGCTGCCACATCTATGTGTGCACACAGAGTCTTATATTCCAATTACAGGAAAACATTTGGTTTGCATAGGAGCACCCACAGTAATGCTAGCGAAACACTGTGTCAGTCTCTCATTCAAGCGCTACTGGTACTTCATTTACACAGGAAAGTATCCCCAGCAAGTTTCCCATCGCACCTCATGGTTGTGCCACCCTCGATTGGTCTCCACGTGTAGACAATTCGATTCGGCGTTCTGCTGTTCCGAGTTTAGCTGTTCGGAAGTTGAAGTCCGGCACGATAGCAGGGAGAAATGTAAATGTTGGATGTCACTGAGGATGTATTTCCATATACCTCCCATTCCCGATAACTCGCCCTGGTCAAACCCATCCTAATTATTATCCCTCACCATTTCTCCAAGCCTTGACTTCACTTCTTCCATGTCAGTGTTGGGTGCTCCTATCCTGATTATTAATACAGGTGTGAAGCTATTAAAAGAAGCCGCATGGGCATTGCTTTTGTGAGCGTAGGTTGACAGACGCCCATGGGCTTGGACGAGAGTAATCTTGTGATGTAGGACAAAGGAAACCACAGTACTATACTAAGATGCTTTTATTTAATGTTGTCTACAACTATTTAAAGAATACAACAAGATGTACCTTTTGAATATGAAGTGAAAGAAAAAGAATGGATTACAAATTACTTTGAAGGTTCTATTAAGATTGTCATCATGGCGCCACATTATGGCCGGCATCTAATAGAAATATACTCATGTTCTTAACAGGTGAATATGACGTTTTGGGGCGGTGACCCCGGACACAAACAATAGGATTTTGCTATGGGCGTTCGTGTACAAGCATGATGGATGGTGTGGGAAATGCTCAAAAGATGAAAGTCAGACCTGCAAGACTCAGGTGTCTAAATTCTGAAGCTTTTTCATGAAACTCACAATACAACCGGGTGTGCAAGAGAATCAAGGCTAGCTTGGCTCACTTCATTGTCATATTTGCCTAAAGGTTGTTTGTTTTATGTCGTGGTGGCCTACACGTACATACGGCTCGACGAGCCTGGCCAGTTTCTGGGGGTACTGCCACGACATCTTCGATTATTATCCCATTTACTTGGAAAGGCAACCAGATGACTTGTTCCAGTTAGCTGCGTTGGTATTCAGCCTTCCACCCTATTTGAGCCCTATCATGTGTAGGCTGCGAGCTGGAGGGGCCGTGCAGTCAATAATCAAGAGGCCTCCGCCTTGATTTCTGAACAGCAGTAGCAAGATTCCAGTGAGGAAGGTGGTGACAATCCCATTCGTGCGCCCCAAGAGGGAGATTGATCACACAGCTGATCTGCCTACCAACCTGGATAGTCAATAATATATGGACGAGCATCCATTGATTTGTTCATAGCAGTGAGTCAAACTACAGTCGTTGTGGCGCTCAGCACCCCGCTCGGCCCCAAACTGGCCATCACCACGCTCGTTCATCTACTTACTGTTCTTCTAGGTAGATATATACACACCATCCTGTTGTGGACCGGTTAAAACTTTTCCCCTGTTGAGTGTGCACATGTGTATACAACTGATTGTCTTACGTTGTCTCACTGTTCAAAACAATTTTCATTTAATTCTCAACTCCCATCTCCAACCTAACGAGGCCTCATCCTAGTTAAGCATACTATATTTAGATGGGGAAGTCTGTTTGTAGATGCAGTTCTACCGTACGCCTTACTGATGTGGCACTCTCAACTAGTTTCGTTACGAATATGATTCAACTCATTATCGAGCCGCTCATTGCAATTCCTTGCCACACATTGAAGCAGTCAGAGCAACATAGACGATTGATAAGGGGTTGCTTTTGGAATGCTCCCTCATTAAAGTTGGGAGCGTGCTTCCATGTACTTCCATTTAACGGCCAACTCCAGTTATTCCATCTAAACTTTGGAACAATAAATGCTGGCATATCATTAAGCTGCTGGAAGGGCAAGCTTATGTCATATGGTGGTCGGCTGGTACTGATAAATTCGGTGCTTACGAGTATGCCAATGTTCTTATTGCCTTTCTTTGAAGTACCGGTAGGGGTACGAAAAAGACTAGTAATAGATTATGATTTTTTTGGCAAAGTGATGAAATGAATAGAAAATATAGGTTAACTAAGTTGGATATTATTTGTAGACAGAAGGACCATGGTGGGCTTGGCATTGAGAATTTGGGGGCAAAGATCGATGTCTACTCAGTAAATGGTTGTACAACCTTTTGGTTGAAACCAGAGGTACGTGGGTGCAGATTTTGCGTAAGAAGTACCAGCAAAATCAGACCTTGGCTCGGGTTACCGTTAGACCCAACGATTCACTTTTCTGGAAGGGGCTCATGAGAACGAAAAGATGCCTCCTTCCACAGGACTAAATTTATCATAGGAAATGGTAATTACACTCAATTATGGGAGGATACATAGTTAGGGGAGACGCCTCTAGCCATCCAATATACGTCTCTTTGTAATATTGTTCAGTGTAAGGACAACTATGTTGCTATAGTATTACAGTTTGTCCCTCTCAACATCCAGTTTAGGAGATCTTTAGTAGGGAGCGATGGGTCACGTGGTTGCAGCTAGTGGGGATATCTATGGACATTCACCTCTCCGAGGAGTCAGATACGATTCACTAGAAACTATCTGAAAATGGTATTTTCTCAGTGAAATCAATGTATTTAGACTGGATCGAATCTGGCCCAATTCCGAAATCGCTACATATTTGGAAGATTAGAGTACCTTTAAGAATCAAAGTCTTCATGTGGTTTGTTCACACGGAGGTGATTCTGACTAAGGATAACTTAGAAAAGCGTAGCTGGGAGGCTAGTCAACATTGTTGCTTTTGTGATCAGGATGAGACTATTAAGCACCTCTTTCTCAGTTGTACTCTAGCCAACCTTCTATGGTGTTCGATTCATATAGTCTTTAATGTCAAACCTCCAAGTAGTATTAACACATTATTTGGGATGTGGCTAATGGAGTGGAACCAGACACTACGATTTTTTTTTGGATAGGAGTATGTTCATTACTATGGGCCATATGGAACTGCAGAAATGACATGGTTTTTAATAGGCAGACTCGTATAATTTTTGCAGATTATTTACTGGGCCACAACATGGATCTGTACATGGTCGTTACTCGTATAATGAAGCAAGGAATCATTAGGAGAATCAGGACGGGAGAGAGATACGATGATATGGGAACACAACTGGATTCCTAGGGATGGTATCCCTAGGCCCATAGTTTCTTTGGTTCACGATCCGCCTACCCGAGTGCATGAACTCATAGAACAAACAACAGCCACGTGGAAAGAGGAACTGGTCCGATCTGTATTCATACCTACTAGTCATCAACCCGTGCACCTGCACAGTCTAGAAATTTATAGTACACACAACGTCATCAAGAAGTGAATTTTTTTCATCCATGTATCAATGAGAAGCTATATAGAAGACAACAAATTGGCATACGTTCTTTCTATGAGAATCCTCCTTCTATTCAAAACCAAGTAGCATGGCACGTTAGCATAGGAAACCAACAGAAAATAATGATATCATTTATTAGTATATGTTGGACTCATGTGCAAATCATTTCCATGACACCCCTTGGAAAGTAAAAACCTATGTCATATTATGTGGATTATAGTTCGACAAAATGTCTGACATGAAAAAAAGTAACCATGTTTGACCTACGGAAGATGTAAGTCGACTACAAACTTTCTGACACCACTTGAGAGTAAGATTCAAAGTTTTATATCAAACCTTAGTAATTCAATATGAAGATACATAGGCAGTAAGAGAACACAAATGAATGTGCTCATAGTATGGTTGATATATACATCCATAGTAATAAATCTACATGATGCATGGTTTAGTAATCCAGATCCTAACATCCCTACTACTGGAGGCGAGCTAACCTTGGCTGAGAGACATGAACACAACTCATGCATTAGGCAAGAATAACATATAAAAAGAGCCCGAACCACTGTACTATATGTTTAGAGAGGAAATCCCTTGGTAGCACCGAACATGCCCTCAAAGGGTAACTTAATATATGAATTCTTGCTGCATCCATCAACTGACCAAATATTGCTGTCAATAATGAAATATTGATTCTGCTTTTACAACAAATAATTAACTGTTCATAATTAACTTCTCTTCTCTTGTCATGAATTTTAAGCTATATGTGTTCTTCAACACTGGTTATTACAACCTTAAAATGAACAGTGAATTTTTTGGTAAAATCATACAATACTAAATGTGAGTATAACCTTCTTCTGTAGAGATTTTACTTACGTGCTGATCATTAATCTTTTGTATTTGTTCAAATTACATAGAAGACTAATAACAGATCTAAAAGATCATAGTGAATAAAGTTATTCAAGGAAAGCCATATAACCTTCAAAGGGTGATTAGCATTGCATATGTGGCTTCCAACTGCGCATCTCCCACTTTATCAAGTAAAGATTACAGCCGAAAGATGAAACGATATATGAAAAAAAAAACCCGTTAAATGCAGAACAGGAATAATTAAGCTTGTTCATGGCATATTTTTGGCTGAATCAAGTAGGTAGGCTTTCTTGAAGAAATATACTTCCTACTTTGATTGCACGTAACAATAGCAATAGTTAATTGCTTCATTGGAGGATAACTGACTTTGGATTACGAAAATACCATTCAGATTATAAAATCATGGATGTCTTTTCTTAACAGACAAACAAAAATCACATGAAGAGAACTGGCAATTGCGTAGTTGTGTAGGGAGATGGATATGCACGGCTCATATAATCAGGATAACAAAATTCGAATAAAAATTAATCACATGCATAACTCAACGTCAAGTGTGACTTATACCCATACTCTGAACATGTAGCAATACTGTACACGCGCTTATTCGCCTGCTTCGTGTAATAGAGAGAAGCCACGGGAAGACAAACCCAAGCAAACATACAATGCCCAAATGGATTAACAAATGAGCAGTTATGATAAGAGACAAACTAATCAGTTGCTTCTGATCAAGAAGTTTACTCACCGGAAATATATTAATTTCAATGCAATTAGTATGAAGAAACTATACCAACTTTATGTGATGTAAGAAAAGAAAACGCATATCTACAGGCAATCTGCTGAGTAACCAATCAAGTTTCTCAGGAGTCGACATTGGCCATGCCTCAACCTCTAATCATATTTCACCTGCAGGGCAATGACATCCAAAGCCACCATGTTTCATCTGTCCACCCAACGCAGCATACTATGCTCCAAATAAACAAATACTATAAAAGTAATCTTCCGAATGACCTACAGAACACAGTAGGGTTTCAATCTAATAATGAATTGCTTATTGCACCTGCACCTGGAGACACCCGGGGCATCGATGAGAAGCTCATCTGGCCAGTATGCCCTCAGGTGTGTTATTGTGCAGCCTTAGGAAAAATCGATCAGGGTGCTGCGCGTACGTACGTCAGTGTGCAGTTTTCACCGGAATAGAATTGCTAGCTACCCTCCGGAATGATCAATCCAGCAGCCTGCTTCCTCCTATACCTTTGCTCCTCAGGGGAACCAATCTACATGTACGTATGTGGGTGTCATACACTACTAAAAGTACAGGCAAAAAGAATCGCATCACAAAACTCGCCGGAAATACTTGGCGTTCGCCGGACAGATACCTGCATGACTGAGATGGCTGCACAGTCGAGTTCGTTGTAGTTCACAGAGTCTCGTTGCCATTGCACGCATTCCACTGTCTTCCCCGAGCGCCTGGAAGCCGACGCACCTGCCGCCTGCGGACAGATACCTGCTTGACTAAGATGGCTGCACAGTCGAGTTCGTTGTAATTCACACAGTCTTGTCGCCGTTGTACACATCCCACTGTCTTTGCCGAGTGCCTGCAAGCCGATGCACGCTGCCGCCTCCGGCCATCTGGTGTCAAAGACCAGCACGAATATGGATATTGGCTAGCTCGCATCCCACATCAATCTCCAACTCCGAGCACGCCAAGCACAACTGCAGGTCTATATCAGCTCAAAACTCCATGCCCGCAACTCAACGGCACCAGCTGATGTGATCGGTTGAGAACTGTCTTGGGAGAGAGGTAGAAGCAGATGAACTCACAGTAGCAATTATAGGGAATCTATAACTCTAATACACATAAGCGGCGATTATTCTGTTCCTTTGACCTAGATGCGATTCCACTCAGAATTCAAACGCATCATGCCAATGCATAATGTAAATTGCAACCCTAGCATACAGGAAGGAGATTGCACAGGCCGAATCGGATGGGAGAACACATTAGGTTTCTATCCAACTATCCAACATAAATATTGAGTAGAGAGCAGTACGGGACTATGTGAGGAGGCAGGGCTGTTTCTAGATGGAAAACATTCTAGGGGAACAAATGATGTGACGTGAATATTGTAGGGGAGGTAAACCATGGCGTCATCTTCCATAGTTCCTGCACTCTAAAGTTTCACCAATAATAGTGATTGTTCGGTCTGATTCAGACTGCACTCAATGTGCCTCCTTCTTCACTGTAGCTTCTGACATGAATTGCATTGATCGTGCCATAGAAGTTGAGGGGATTGAACTCCCTCATCCTCAACCAATCTGGATTGCATCGTCGGGAGCTGGGCACCTGAGGTAGTGGAGAACCAACAGTCGTAGAGGCTGGTTGGAGCGCTTTAGATGATTCTTGCTTGAAAACTACAAATGGGACAGGAGGAAGTGGATTGGATGAGGGATTAGGAGGAGCAGCACTAGAACTCTTTTCAGTGCTAGGGCTGGCAGGATTGACGGAGGAAGAAGTCTTGAACGGGAGTTTTTTTTCCTAAAAGAGGGTGCATGTGGGACAACAACCTAGGACTCTTAGGGTACATCATCCTACGGTTGTAGGTAATCACCCTCGAGATCGTACGGACAATTTGTTTAGTTGTGAGGATTAACATGGAGCATCGTATGGTGCCTTAGTAAACATAAGATTGATGTCGAGGCCATACTCAAGATCCCATTATGCACAAGGAGAGTAGATGATTTTTGGGCATGAAGTAGAGAAAAGAGAGGTATGTTCACCGTCTGTTCGGCATATCGCATGATCCAATGCACCAAACTAAGCCGCGAGAATT
The DNA here is from genome assembly GCF_018294505.1 of Triticum aestivum. Taxonomy (NCBI): domain Eukaryota; kingdom Viridiplantae; phylum Streptophyta; class Magnoliopsida; order Poales; family Poaceae; genus Triticum; species Triticum aestivum. The sequence goes on from NC_057801.1 coordinate 778,109,307, forward strand.
GGCTATATGTTACCGAGGGTCCTTCCAGCGTCGAGGACAGTAGCAACTCTCTCTGGAATACCCAGGTTCCGAACAAAATCCGTGTGTTCTTGTGGCGGTTGGCAAGGGAGTCTATACCCACATATGATATACTTCACCACCGCAACATGGCTACCTCGCCGGCGTACCAGATGTGTGGTGGCGGCGGACTCCTGGAGACACGCCTTGCTCGACTGTGCAATGTCGAGGAGTGTGTGGGCCCTGGCACCGGAGCACTTGGTCAGCCAAAATGAGTACCTGCGACAACCCAAGTGGTAAGTCATGGCTGTTAACAATGAAAGACACATTATCACATGAGGAGTTCACCAGACTTGGAGTCACTTTGTGGGCAATCCGGAGCTCGAGGAGGAAACTGATTCATGAAGGGCTGCACCAAACACCAGGGCCGTCTCTAGAAATTCGGGGCCCCGGTGTGAAATGCCAATTGGGCCCCTAAAATTTTTAGGTACTTGCGTTTTTATATAAACAAATATGAATGAACTCAAACACTGCACAAATTATAGGTTTTTCAAGAAATAAAAACAAAAAAGGAGACTAAACCTGAATTTTTGACGAACAACTATTTGGGAAATCTTGGTGTGTGATAGCTTGGAGCCTACTATATATCATCCCTGAACAAGTTGATTGATGAAAACTCATTCATATGCACACGTACTCACTAATATGGTAATTCAATAGAACATAGTCTAGTTTAAACAGGGATTCAGTTTGAGAAAACCTGGTGGACAGATCTGTGATGCCATCACCTTGGCCTTGGCCACCCGCTGCTTCTACTTGTGCAAAGCGATTTGTGACTTGCCGAGTCCCCAACGGCCAACAGAATCATGGAAGCAATTCTTCATGTTGGCAAAGCTGTGAGCTATGTCTAAGGGCAAGAGATGAAGGTATCAAACAAGGCAACCCCGCGGCGGTGCTGCCCTTGGGAAATCCTTTCGCGACCTAGATCGATCGATTCATCGACAGGTTGAGGAGCAGGCCCAGTTCGAAAGAGCCAAGGACTAGCTGACCGGGCCTAATTTTGTGCTAGGAGTGAAAAGAAAGCCCAAAGCAAAAATAATATACAGGACATTGGCCCAAGATCGGGGGCCCTTGGAATTTGGGGGCCCTGTGCTGTCGCACGGCCCGCACAGGCCCCTGGACGGCCCTGCCAAACACCACATGCAACAAATGCTTTTGTGGCCTGTTTTATCAGCGATCTCCAGGTCCTAGCGAAGCCACAAGGGGAGCATAGGGTGGCTCAACCACGTCTGAACCAGTGGGTACCACCAAAAGAAGGAACATGCAAGATCAATGTTGATGCTGCACTCATGAGAACCAGAACCGTAGGGGCGGTAGCAGCGGTGTGTAGGGATCGTCAGGGAGTTTTTTTGGGCGCGTCCACAATTACCTTTCATGGCATTGATGATGCTACAACGCTTCACTGGTGGAAAAAAGGCCTTTGGTCGCGGTTCGCAACTGCCATTAGTCGCGGTTGCGCAACCGCGACCGACCG